>NW_008688239.1:21630-26663 GCF_000695815.1 Acanthisitta chloris
ACTTATTGGCCGTTAGATAAAAATCCTTGCAAAGCTTTGCTGAGGGTGTCTAAACCAAAAGAAGAGGGAGAGGAGGGAGGGGGAGAGAAATCTGTCTGCAAGTGGTTAAAAAGTCCACACCATCCTTTCGATGCCACTGGCTACTAGTGCTCTGCATTGCGTCTTCCCTTGTCTTTGTGCTCCAGCCTCAGCCCAAGACTTGTTGGAACAGCACAAATGTCCTTCTGTCTTCAAGAATCGACACTATTTTAGGTGACTAAGCTAAGCAAAAGGTTATTATTTGGCTTCTTCATATCCCTGGAAGCTATGGCAGGAGAAAGGAGATTGCAGCCAGCCCCATTGGGGTTCTGAATTTTTTTTTTATTTTTTATTTTTTTTTTTTTAAATTCATTTTCACTATTTATTTGGCTCCTCGGTGAGGTTGGGGAGTTACCACAGCAACGACTGTGAGTCTTGAACATGAAAGGGCTCTTATTGTGCCATGTGGTGCCTCAGAGATACAGAGAAAGAAGGAGGCGGGAGGAGAATTCCTCTCTGCAGAAACAATAGCCAGACATTATGTGAACTTTTGGGGCTTTAGAATAAAGTTGGAAAGGGCCTAGAAAAGAAAAAAAAAAGAAGGAGCTTGCAAGAGTTTGGAGTGGGCAAAAATAAAAAATCAAATAAAAATGTGCTGACTTGGAGAACTTTGCAAAGAGGTGTATGTGTTTATAGAAATATGAATTAATTAACTGCAAAATAAAAGCTTAATCTATATATTGGATTTTGGGTTCTTCCCTGACAGATTTAGCCCATTTAGCCCTGTGAGGGCTCTGGGACTGCCCAGGCAGACTAGAGCTCAGGGGCACAACCTGAAATAGGATTTTTTTTTTTATTTTTTGGGGGGCTTTAATTTTAGTTTCTGAACTTTGTTCTGCCCTTTCTTGCCAGAGAAAGGCAAAGGGGTGGGTGTGAAAATGTCAGGCAAGGTAGCACAGTGCAGTCTGGTTTTCATTGTCCAAAATAACAGTGACTGAAACTCCAGACAATGGGAAAACGTGGCTAATAGGGTCAGGGAAGGATGCAGAGCTGTGTGACTGGCTGCATGTGGAAGCAAGTTAGGTGCAGAAGAGCTCATTAGTTTAGATTTTCCACTCCCTTGATGAGATCCAGTCAAGGATTGGACATGGTTCCACTGCAGTGTCCTCGTGTCAGGTTCTCTGTGTCCCAGAGAGGTTGGTTTGCTCCATAGCTGTGCTGAGCCCTGTGTTTGGCTTTACCTTGTGCTGCTGTGGGGGAATTTCAGGGTGTCTCTGCTCCTTGGGACAGTTGGGTGATCACCTGGGATAAACTGGGAGGGATTGTATGTAAAGGCATCCCTAAATGCATCTCCTCCTGGTTAGGAGCTGCAGAGACAGGACAAGGGGCAATGGGTATGAATTGAAAGGGGAAATTTAACTTAGGTATCAGGAAGAAGTTTTTTTCTCTGTAAGAGTGGTGAGGCACTGGCACAGGTTGCCCAGGGAGGTTTTAGCTGCCCCAACCCTGGCAGTGTTAGCTTGAGTTGGCAGTGAGGTGTTATCCATTGTGTCGTGGTTTTCCAGGTCATGTTGCTACTGGACAAACCCCAAAAATCCACTGTGAAACTCATCCTTATCTCTCATGCTTTGCTATAATTTATCTGGAGTGATCACACAGCTTGACTTGATATAATTTATCTGGAGTGATCACATAGCTTGGCCTGAAATTCATGTGGTTTTCACACTTCAACTGAGCAAAGGCCATGGAGTTCCCCTAAAATTTCAGAGGAATATCACCTTTTGACAAAGGGGAAAAAAAGGAAGTCAGGGATTTCACTGGAATTTAGCATCACTTTTAAACCAACCAAGTGTCATTTGTACAGTGCTTCCCATTCCTCTCTGCCTTGTGATATGCAAATCTCAGTGTATTAATTGCCAGTCAAGTTAACATAAAGGTATAAAAATCTGACTGAGATAATATTGTGGGAGGAACCATGTCTCTGTGGAGTCTTCAACTCTGGAGTGTTTAATCTCATCATCTTGTTAGACATTTGTGCCTGTTTTGTGTATACACTGAATATTTCCTGTCCTGGAATATTTTTATAGCCAAATTACTTTTTTTCCCACCATTGTAATTTGTGTAGAAACTTTCAATTTTGTTAATATTATATTATATATTGTATATAACCCTAAGTATAACTACTTAGGATTACTTTCCCTCTCCAGTACAAGTTCAAACTCTTTTCTCCATTAATTACCTGAGTTTCTAGCTCTTCTCTTTAGAGGACTATCCCTAAATTGAGTGGAGTGGATTCAATTACTGTTGCAGGTGAAGGACAAGGCAAATCACAGTTTATTGAAGGCAAATCATGCTTTATTGCCTGAAAAGCATGACTGCCTGAAGTGATGATGATTGTATATTCCTAAGGATGTGCAAGTGTCAGCTGTCTAAATGTCTCTGCTATCATAAAAGATCCTGGCTTCTTTCATATCTAGGATGCCTGGAATTTAGGCTGAGATCTGTCAGGATAATATTGGCACTCAACCTTCCTCTAATTCTCAAAGAGTGTGAGATTAAGGGGGGAGGGAAAAAAAAAAAAGTTGGGTTCAATCTCTAATCTCTTTATCAATAGGAAAAAAATGATGCAGGGGGAAAGTGAAGTGGTTTTGCCTTTGATGGCTCTGGGGAGGTTAAGGCATATGTTGTGTCAGCAGCCAAGGGAGCTGTGCCTGGATGGAACTCGAGTGGCAATGGGCTCTGCTGAGTGCTTTGGGTTCAAAGGCTTTTCATGGGGCACAGGAGGAGCCACCTGAGCTTTGCTCTGTGGCAGTGGCTTTGTGCTGCAGAGGTCAGAGCCCCTGACACAGACCTGGTCTGGACTCAGCAGCAGCATTTAACTGACTCTTCTCTATCCTAGTTCTACTTTAAATATGTTGTCATCATCTTTGTCTTCTCTCTTCTCCTTGTGGTGAGGCTAAATCCACAGCAAGTCACCAAAATCCCTGAGCTCACAGGTTTCTCTGAGCACCTGAAGTCAGCCAAGAGGTAGCATTGAACAGACAGTGGATATGAGGCCACGTGAATGACTGAGAGTCTTTGCTCCAAAAACTCCCAATCTGGTTTTAATTGTGTCTTTGCAGAATATCCCTCACAGTAGGATAACAGACACGATGCTCTAGGAATAACAGCAGCATATAGAGTATGTCAGAAGTGGTTACAAGCAATAAATTGACTGACTAAACTCTTTATGACTTACCAGACATGTGGATGTGGCACTTGGGGACGTGGTTTAGTGGTGGCTTGGCAGTGCTGGGGGAATGGTTGGACTTGATGATCTTGGAGGGTTTTATCGATGTGAATGATTCTATGATTTAATAAAGAAATGCTTCTGTATTTATAAATGTCCCAGCCCTATATGAACTCCTCATGGATGCAGCTTTATAAAAGGAGCTGTTGTGTGGCTCTGGAACAGAAAGGGAAAGCAGCACAGTGTCCCAGCAAACTGCCAAGAGCCCAATCCCCAAACCCATCCTCCCTGTGTACCAAAGCCACTGCCTTTCTGTGCAAACCACAAAAACCTGCTGCTCTTTTCTTCTCTGATATGGACAGGAACTTGCTAGATACTCCAAGACACAGAAGCTCATTTCATATCAGACACCAAACAGTTGTTTCCTCTTTAATCAATTGCTTAACTTCTGCATGTTAACAACACCAACAATAAGTGATTTAGATAAGCTTGGGGTTATTAGGAAATCTTGATAGAAACTGTGGAGTACATCAAGCATGTGGAAATGGCTGTTAAAAGCATTTGTATTGCTTAGGAATTGGTAAAGAGAGAAACATGAAAAGGAAATGATGTCCACAGTGAGCTGGATGGTATTTGTGCATCTCAGGAGATACAAGCTGGAAAGTGGAGCTTTACTGAAGTTACATGAAACTTATTCCAACTGGGAAGCAAGCAGCACTAACCATGGAGCAGCACTGGGACTGGCTTGCTGAGCTCCCCAGCACCACTGTTTTCTCTACAGAAAGGAGAAGGGAAGCTCCAGACTCCTCTGCCTCTTCCCTTCCCACGTGTCCTACCTTGACTGTATGTGCTGCCCTGTGGAGTTTATGGCCTGGTGTTGGAATTTGGGATTCCTCACTGATGTTCTCATCTTTTCCTTGGGCACATAGCTGCAAACCCTCATTTGTGATGGCAGCAGAAGTATTTGGGATGTTATAAAGTGAAGACTCCCAGCTGTCCAAGGATTCCTATCCCCCCCCCAAGCCCTGAGGAATGCAGGAGCTCCTGGCTGAACCCTTCAGGTCACAGCAAAGTGTTGAAAGGAGCTGAGGGTTGGCTTAG
Organism: Acanthisitta chloris; assembly: GCF_000695815.1. Classification (NCBI taxonomy): domain Eukaryota; kingdom Metazoa; phylum Chordata; class Aves; order Passeriformes; family Acanthisittidae; genus Acanthisitta; species Acanthisitta chloris. The sequence goes on from NW_008688239.1 coordinate 25,979, forward strand.
AAAGGCCAAGAAGGGACATTTCAACACCTGATGCTGCTCCAGCTCAGGTAAGGGGCAGGCAGCCAGTCTGAGCAGCCCCAGGAGCTGGAGGATTCACTCTGTGTGCTTTAACTAAGCAGCTGGAGATGGGAAGTGTTTAGGGAACACTGTGTTGACTGAGGGGTTTGGAGCAGGCTGAGAGCTGCAAATTGCAGGTACAACTTAGAGCCAAAGTTGTACCTGAGGGCTCTGCATCACTCTGTGCTGCATTGAGTACTGATCCTGCAAAACAGGGATATTCAGATGGAAGGAGCTCCTTTAGGAGGCAGTTACTGTCCCCTGAAAGCTTCAGGCAGGAAGAGAAGCTGCTAGTAAAGAAGGAAAGCAGAGATTTATTCCTGAAATTATTGTTCTTTATGGGTTTTTTTTCCCAGAATTTATTTGCTTCTGGTGTGAGCTGAGTCAGTGCTCTGCTGCCTGCAGAAGGTGTTGTGCTCTGCAGAAGAGATTTGAAAGGTCACTAATCCAGGGAGAGGAAATGTGACTCCAGAGACACTCCCTTGGTGAGGGGAATGCAGGTGCCAGGCCCTGTTCCCAGCACTTTGTCTTGCTTTGGTCCCATGGCTGTTTAATGAAGAATTGCTTAATTAAGTCTACAGTGTTTACAAAGATCTATATATCTTTACTAGATAAATAGTGCATATAT
>NW_008688240.1:0-803 GCF_000695815.1 Acanthisitta chloris
ATCTCCAAACAGTCCCAAAAGGAATGTAAAGACAGACAAGGATAGATCACAGAATCCTAGGTTTTGGTTGGAAGGGAATGTTGAAGACATATTTTGGATTTGCACTTTCTTTTAGACTTCATTTTCTTAACATCTGTAAGTTACTGCATTGGAACCTTAAGTGATATATTCACTGAGAGTAAGTATAACATTGTCTTCTATTTCCTCTGTTACATGACAGTTTACTTATTTCCCCAGATCTGAACAGAAAAATCAAACTAATGCACTTTGGGCTTAGATTTGCTTATGCTGGACATGAGATTTAGCAAGTACTGGAAAGAGATTTTCTAGCAACATCCCCATGCCATACTTAGCATGCAGGTTGCAGGTAGTGTATGACTGAATCCAATCAACCAACCAGTTTTCTCTAGCTCTGCTAGAGATTTTTTTTAGATTCTATGAGGAGATTTTTTTCAAAAATGCTTAGCCTTTCACTTGACTTCTTTGAGGTACTTTCCTATGGAAATCACAGCCAAAACTCCCACAGAGCTTGGCAAAGTTTAGGTTTCACTCTCATTAAAATATCTCCCTGGGGCATCCAAGGTCCAGCTGCACCTAGGAGCTTTCTTTGTTCCCTCCATGGGCTAAGCCTTGTTGCCCCTCAGAGCTACTAAGTAGGGGACAGTGTCCTCTGTTAGACAGGTGGTGGTGGGAAAGCAATTTTGGTGTCACAAGTTGGCGCTTTTGGCACAAAAAGGAGGGAGTATATTTTATTTTTACACTTTGAAAAGGCTCAGTGTGTGACCAACTCCTTGTAGGAGGCC
>NW_008688241.1:0-8219 GCF_000695815.1 Acanthisitta chloris
GTGTCCCTGGGCTGTGTTAGCTGTGTGCCCATGGAGTGGTTTCCCATGTCCATGGTCCCTGGCAAAGCCCTGTAGCACCTCAGAGCAGCTGTGTGACACAGCAAGGTGTTTCCTGGATGGATCCTGTGGGTGGCAGTGGCTTGTGCAGCTGAAGAAATACTTGAATTCCCCTGGGGAATGTCATTGCTTTAAGAAACCTGAGCCTTCAAACTTAAGGCTTGTTTTGTTGTTTTCCCAGAAATTTGTGCTTCCTGTTTTCCAGCTGTGGCACTGCTACGGACAACAGAGTCAGTCCAGTGCCTGAGGCACTCACAAATCTACTATAAAGCTACCAGAAAAGAGAGTTGTGTAATTACTGCTTGTGCAGTTTGCTGAGCCAAGAGATCAGTGTTTGTCAAGTGATTGAATCTCCAGTTCATGAATCTGCAACCATCAGTCAGTCTCCCTTTGGAGCTGCAGGAACTGAGAGGGAGCTCGAGCTGTCTCAGGTTCTTCAGGGAGCTAACTAGAGTAGGAGTAAAATAGAATTCCATAGAATTCCATAGAATCAATCTGGTTGGAAGAGACCTCCAAGATCATCGAGTCCAACCCTCCCGTGGTCACTAGCCCATGGCACTAAGTGCCACATCCAGTCTCAGCTTGAAAACCTCCAGGGATGGGGAATAGAGTAATGATGAGTTATAAGTAAAATAAATTTGTGCTTTAGATGTAAAGCAGCAATCTCAGGACACTTGGCAAGTGTCACTCAATGAGCTCTTCTAAGATTTTGAACAGCTGGTTGTTGGTTATGTGGAGAAGCTGTGTGACCATCTAAAAGTGGTTAGTGCATTTCTCACACTGCAGATGAAAAGGTAAATGTTTTCAGCCCTAACTCCAGGTAGCTGTTTCTGCAGGTCCTTTCCTGTTCTGGGTGACCTTTCAGTGCAGGCACTGCTGGTGTGTGTTCAGGGAGGTGAGACATGCTGTTCCTCAGAGTATCCTTTAGGCTTTGGGGTTTAATGGACATCAAGGAGAACAGATTTGATGGTGGCTAAGGAGTCCTATTTGTGTTTCCTTTGCCATTTAATTGCTGAGGCTGCAAAGCTTTTTATTAATGTAAAAAGCTTTGGATAGTTGAGGGTGATTACAGGTGATAAATTTTAGGGACTGGAAGGAGGGAAAGGCAGGCAGAGCCTCATGGAAGAGAGTTTGTGGTGTTCCTGGTGGACAGAGGGTTCTGTGAATCAGCACTGGCAGTGAAGACTCCACAGCTGCTTTGATTTTCCTGAGGCACAGATTGGGTTAGATCCATTAGCTCAAAGTGAGTCTAATGGTGCAGTAGTGGTTTGTACAGAAGCAAACTCAAAAGGGAAAAATGTGTGTGTAAATTAAACAGGGATGATTTTAATTGCAGAGGAGGTGGCAAAACATCTGTAAAGCTAAAGCAGAATTTATGTGACCTCAGACCAGTTTGGAAAGTCAGGTTGGCAACACTAACCAACTTTGAACTCAAATATAAGTGAGGTTCTGTTTAAACACACTTAATGGCAACACTGAATTTCTGATCTCTGAGTTTCTGGGGTTTGCTGTCTTTGCTAACAAGGGATCTTGTTTCAGAGCTTGATGCCCTGGATTCCAACGATGAGTTGACACCTCTTGGAAGAATCCTGGCCAAGCTTCCCATTGAACCTCGTCTGGGCAAGATGATGATCATGGGCTGCATCTTTTAGTAAGCTGAGTAGTCTCAGTACCTTCTTCTTATTTCTCTGAGTTCCTGAGCCTCTTGACATGCTTATCTAGATAAGCAATAAATGGTGCAGTTGGGGAAGGGAGACTTGAATCTTCATGGGAACAGAGGAGAAATAACTCCAGTGTAGATAGGGAATAGTCATGAAATTCAGAGTTAGCTGCAAGAGACCAGTGGAGGCTGAAGAGTTATGAAGAGTGGGACTGTATAACAGTGGGGAGAGAAGGAATTTGACACTTTGGCTTTAGCAGAAGGTCTATTCTTTGTTGTTGTGGTGGCTCTAGAGTCCTCACAGCAGGAGGTGGTGCATGGGTGAGGAGAAGGGCAAAGAAGATAGGCAAAGGGCTTGTGAGCAGTTAGCTGCAAGAGACCAGTGGAGGCTGAAGAGTTATGAAGAGTGGGACTGTATAACAGTGGGGAGAGAAGGAATTTGACACTTTGGCTTTAGCAGAAGGTCTATTCTTTGTTGTTGTGGTGGCTCTAGAGTCCTCACAGCAGGAGGTGGTGCATGGGTGAGGAGAAGGGCAAAGAAGATAGGCAAAGGGCTTGTGAGCACTTGCTGTTGTGAAAGTCCTGGAAATGGAGCTTATTTGACATCCACTTGCAGGGAAGCTTTTCAGTGAAGAACTCTGGTAGATAAGCTCCAAATTACTAAGGTTTCTAGCAGAGGATTTTTCCCTAGTAGCAGCAGCAGCAGCAGCAATGACTCTGAATTATAACCCATCCTGATCCTTTTTGTGCTTCCTTTCAGTGTGGGAGATGCTGTTTGCACCATCTCTGCAGCCACTTGTTTCCCTGAGCCTTTCATCAACGAAGGCAAACGCCTGGGATATGTCCACAGGAACTTTGCTGGGACCAGGTACTCCGATCATGTGGCCTTGCTCTCTGTCTTCCAGGCCTGGGATGATGCAAGGTATGTTATCTGGCACAGCACTGGATGGAAGTTATGGGTGAGCTTTTCTTTTCCTTGACCAGACCTCTAATCCCCTCTGTTTGTTTTGCAGGATGGGTGGGGAAGAAGCAGAGAAAAGGTTTTGTGAACACAAAAGGCTCAGCATGGCCACTCTTAGAATGACTTGGGAAGCAAAAGTCCAGCTGAAAGACATACTTACTAGTTCTGGCTTCCCTGAAGGTGATTCTGCTTGGACATAATACTTTAATCATAGAATCGATGGGGTTGGAAGAGACCTCCAAGATCACCAAGTCCAACCCTCCCGTGGTCACTAGCCCATGGCACTAAGTGCCACATCCAGTCTCAGCTTGAAAACCTCCAGGGATGGGGAATCCACCACCTCCCTGGGCAGCACATTCCAATGCCTGAGCACTCTCTCCAGAAAAAATCTCTTCCTGATATCCAACCTAACCCTCCCCTGGCAGAGCTTGAGCCTGTGCCCTCTTGTCCTGCTGCTGTTGCCTGGGAGCAGAGACCAACATTCTGAGGTGATAAATAAGTGACCAGGACACTCTGTGCTGAGCACACAGAGGCCTGGAGTGGATTTGCTCCCTGCTGCAGTGCTCTGGTGCAGATGGAATTCTAGTGTTCTCCTCTAAACCAGAGCAGCTGTGATGGCTGTGCTGCAGCACAGGGAGATTTTGGAGGCTGAGCTTAGGGCTGCAGGGTGAAAAATCCATTGAGCAATTGTCCTTAGTGTGTTACCCCCCTGATTTTCCTCCTTCTTCACTTGTTGCATCTCCCAAACGTGCTGTGCTGTGCTTCCTCCCTCCTACCATGACCCTTAGCAGGGAGTCTGTGTGAGCTGAAGTGTTCTGTTCCCTGGGACTTCCTGGGTTTGTGCCACAATATCCCATTTTCTAGGGAAAACCATATTATTCCATTTTCTAGGGAAAAGTAAACCAAAATTCTTAAACCTGCCCAGGTTCTGAGTTTGCCTGACACTGCTGAGGGGCTCAGGGCAGTGGTGTGGCTGCTGCAGATGTTTTTCTCCCTCTCCTTTGCATTTTCACTTTTTTTTCTTGAAATTCCTTTAATTTTTGTTCTCCTCATGCTGCTGGGATCATTGCTGCTTTTATCCTTAGCTTGCTTTCTGGGCAAGATGACCTGAAACCAAGCCACCAGAGGCTCTGGGGAGGTTTGTAACAAATAAACTAATAAAAACATCCATTCTGGCCTCCCCCTAAAAGTTCTGTCTCCAAAACAAATGACAGTAAACACGCTGTGGTACAGCACATTCTGGGCAAAGCCTTCTCTCCTTGTTTGTGGAGAGTTTGGGAGAGAAAAATACCTCTTTGTCGTATTATTTTTCATCTCTTTGCTCTCCATGAATGCATTAAAAACTGAACGTGGAGCTGAAATGCTCTGAGAGCAGAGGCCATTGGAGAGCAAATGGAACTGGGTTGGTTGAGTCAGAAAATACAGACCCAGGATCCTGAGCAGCTCTGCTGTGCTCTCCTCCATGACCTGTGGATTTGAGCCACTCTTCTGTTCTCTGCCAACAGAGTGTTTGATGATTCAGCCGTTCAACAACACTGGCCCAGACAATAACCTGGATGTTGTCATCTCCCTGCTTGCCTTTGGGGTCTACCCCAACGTCTGCTACCACAAGGAGAAGAGAAAAATTCTTACCACTGAGGGGCACAGTGCTCTCATCCACAAATCCTCTGTCAACTGCCCTTTCAGCAGCCAAGACATCAAGTATCCGTCACCCTTCTTCGTGTTTGGAGAGAAGGTAGAGACTTTGTTCTTGATCTTTGGGAAAGAAGCCATAAGGGAAAAAACCTGACTGTGCAATATTTAGCTTGGGTTTTTTTGGAGGAGTTGATTGTTGGTTTCTTTTCCTAAAGTGACCTTTGTGGTCCTGGTGTCACTCAGCCTCCCAGGAACTTCCAGTCAGCCACATTCAGTAGAAGCAGAGCTGCACAGAAAGTTCCTGTGAGTTTTCTGACAACAACCAAGGCATAAAGGAAAGGCTAAATCATTATCTGCCTCAGGAGATTGTTTTAGGAGCTCTTCCATACTAATTAGACACCAGAGAATTCTTACCCTTATCACTTCTCCTACTTAGGAATCCAGAGAGAATACAGGAACATGGAATATGGCAGTGAGCTGTTCCTCTTCTGCCGTGCATGTAGTTTGTCATCTCCTGAGGACAATTCCTGACTGCCAAGCTTCTAAAAACCCTGAGCTGCTTTCCCCAGGGTCCCCATGACCTTTTGCTCATCCCATGGCTCTGGTGTCCTCAACATGCACTGAAGCTCCTGTGAGCTCTGCTGTGCTGCCTGGTGGGTGTCATGGACTGCTCCTGCTCCTTCAGGGAGCAAACAAAGGCAATGCCTTTATGTTTGGAATAAATGGAATGTAAAACCCTTTGGACACTGGCTGGGATGTGATTCCCACACCCATAGAGCTGTGGTGAAGCTTTGCCTCTTCTTCACCCTTTATGTTAGGATCCCAAGAGGGTCAGAGCTTTGATCTGCCTCGAGCATTTTTTTGAGTGAGCTCCCCTAAACCCCCCAGAAGACTTCTGAGCTCAAAGCTTTGCTTTATTAAAGCAAAATGCAGATGGCAAACAAGGACTGGCTAAGATGTGGGCTGAAAAGTGACTGAGACAGCACCAGGGTGAGGCTGGGGTGCACAGCTCTCTCCCTGCCCACTATGGACCTGAGGTCTGGCTGTCAACAAACAGGTCCAGCAGATTCTGCTGTGTGGAAGGAAGAGGGAGAGAGGAGCTGTCAGGGTGAGAGGCTGAAGTCCCAAGTGCTGCTCTTCTGTTCCTCTTCCAGATGAGGGGCAGGAGCTGAGTGCTCAGGGCTGTCATCTCTGGCTCAGGACAGACAGTCCAAGTGCTCGCTCCAAGTTCAAGCTCAAGGTCTTGTTTCTATAAAAAGGAAGAGAGTTTTGGTGGCTGTTTTTGACACCAGCCAGTGCTGAATCCCTGTAAACACCTGCCTGGCATTCAGTTTAGTGTGTGCTCTTGTAATTTCTTAACATGACACCTGCATTTTTTTGGTGTCGTTTAGGTTTTTATTTTTAAACAACCTTCAGTGTCCAGAGGAAGTTGTAGGGATCTGTTTTCCATTTCAAGAGTTGTTTTGCCTTTCAGATTCGGACACGAGCCATCTCTGCCAAAACCATGACCTTGGTGAGCCCACTGCAGCTGCTGCTCTTTGCCTCCAAGAAAGTCCTGTCAGATGGGGAGCTCATCCTGGTGGATGACTGGTAGGGACCTGCTTGGTGCTCACAGTCATGGGATGGGATGGGATGGGATGGGTTGGGAGGGACCTTGAAGATTATCCAGTCCCAATCCCTTTGCCTGAGGGGCAGTGTCAGCCAGCACAGACAACTGTCTGTGGCACAGGGACCCCAGAGCCAGCTGTGCTGGGAAGGCACCACCTCTGTTTCCTGGGAGGTGATCTGCTTAAACTGAGAACATGACACCAGGCATGGTGTCTCCTTAAAAGCTGCTGGATTTCCCCTGTAACTGGAAGGTTAGTAAGAGGGGTCAGATTGGAAGGCACCACAGTGGGTCATCTGGTCCTAAGCAGGGTCATCCTAGTACTATGTGTTTGGGACCTTCTCTTCAGACAGAGGCTGAGCAAACCTTGTTTTCAAGCTTGGAAACAGCTTGAGGAGAGAAGTGTTTGCCTCTGGCCGTGTACATTTTCTGATCATGACCAAATACCATCTGGATGTCTTTTTAGTCTTTTAGTTTTCCCGCTGGTCAGGAGAACGGAGGCAAAGAAATGCTTAAGCTTAATAGACTAACATTTTTGAGGGTGGCCTGGAGCTTTCAAAATCTTGGACCCTCATGTTTTTGGTTAACTTTATGTTTTTGAATCTTTCTGTTTTAGGATGAGGACTTAGGTATTGATGTTATCCATGTATAGAATCATAGAGTCCCAGAATGGTTTGGGTTGGAAGGACCTTAAAGAGCATCCTGTTCCAACCTCCTGCCCTGGGCAGGGAAATGTTCCTCTAGCCCAGGTTGCTCCAAGCCCCATCCAACCTGGCCTTGGACACTTGTAAGGATGGAGCAGCCACAGCTGCTCTGGGCAAACTCACCTCACAGGGAGCAATTCCTTCCCAGTATCCCATCTATCCGTGCCCTCTGGCAGTGGGAAACCATTCCCTGTGTCCTGTCCCTCCAGGCCCTTGTCCAAAGTCCCTCTCCAGTTCTCTTGGAGCCCCTTTAGGCACTGGAAGGGGCTGAGCCTTCACTTCCTCAGGCTGAGCAGCTCTCCCAGACTGTCTCCACAACAGAGATGCTCCAGCCCTTGGAGCATCTCCATGGCCCTTTGTTAAATCTCCAGAGCAGATTCCAACAAAAGGATTGTTAAAACATAACTATGTCAAATTTTAAGGATCCTTCAAATTCACCTCCTGATTTTGTGCCACTTCACTGACAAACTAGAACGTCAAAGGTGAGAATGTAGGTTTCTTGCTCCAGGACAGGAATATCCTCATGGGTTGTCCCCTGGAGGTCATGGTAGGTGTGAGAGGTTTAAGGAGGGGCTGGAGGTGGAGTTAGGGCAGAGGTTTCGCAGCTGACTGAGCCTGTGCCTAGGATCAAGCTGAAGATGTCACACACGGCGGCTGCCTGCATCACGGCTCTGCGTGCTGCCGTGGAGGCTCTGGTGGTGGAGGTGTCCAAGGACCCTGGGATCATCCAGCAGCTGGAGCCAGTGCACGAGCGGATGCTGAACGTGATCCGACAGCTGTCCCGGCCCGGCGCCGCAGGCATGGCATTGCTGCCAGCCAGCCCCAGGTGAGGGGGACAGCCCTCTGCTCGAGTGGGGCTGAAACACTCAGATCAGAGCCTGGTGTGGGTAGAGCACTCCCTGAGTCCACAGGAAGGACAAGCAGCTTTGGGAATAGAGGCTGTTGTCATTCCCCTGTCAAACCATAGTGGTTTTATAGGAAAGATAATCCAGGTTTATTTGGGGCAAACCTGGAAATAAAATTGCCCCTCTCCATTGCCCTTGTTTCACGCTTTGCTTCTGAAGCAAAGCAAAGTTTTCTGAGTGGAAAATCCTAGAATCATCAGGGTTGGAGGAGACCTCTAAGGCCATCAGGTCCAAGCATTAACCTGTCACTGCTGGAACCCCCAAACCCTAACCCAGATCCTCCAGTGCCACATCAGACACCCCTGAAACACCTCCAGGGATGGTGACTGCACCACCTCCCTGGGCAATATCCCAGTGTGAAACTTCATTCCATATGAGAAACTTTCAATTAATAGAGAGAAATTAATAGAGAGAAAAGAGTGTCTAGAAAAGGTGCAGAAGCACAACAGTAGTTCAAACATCACATCCTGTCAGAGGAAACAGCGATGTCCTTGCTGGGGATCTTGGTCACTGGTTATCCCAGTGCTCCTGCAGAGGTGGAACCCGTAGGGTTGCATCAAGCAGGGGATGTTTCTCTCTGGCAGGTTCGGGGACGGCCCTCGCCCCCCCAAAATGGCTCGGTACGACAACGGGGGCAGCCCCAGGGGCTGGGGAGGAGGAAACCCACGCGGCTCCACGCACAGGGGCAGAG
>NW_008688242.1:0-4214 GCF_000695815.1 Acanthisitta chloris
CCTGCAGGTGCAGCCTCCAGATCCAGCCAGCATTCGTGTGCTGCGGGGGCACCAGCTGCCGGTCACTTGCCTGGTCATCTCTCCAGATGACAAGTTCATCTTTTCTGCTTCCAAGGATGGCTCCCTCATCAAATGCAAGTGTTGACCTGGGGCTGCTACAGGCAGTTCCCCAGCCCAGACTCTGTGGGGACACTGCAGCAGCAGGACTGTGGGTGCCCATGGAGGTGGCTTGCCCGTTGGCTCCTCCGGGAATGTGCATTGTTCTGGGCTCTGTAGGAAGCTTGTTGGTGCTTTTGGGAGTGATGGGAGGCTCCCAGCGGGTGACAGTGATGCCTTTCCTGCAGGGGAGGTGGACAGTGGGAAGAGGCTGTGTGTGGTGCCTGGGGGGAAGAAGGGCACGGAGGAGCAGCACATGGGACATGCATCCCAGATCCTCTGCATGGCCATCTCATCGGACGGCAAGTACCTGGTACGGGGACGGGGAGCAGAGAGGTGGCCATGGGGAGTGCATCTCCTCACGGGGTCCTGGGTGTAGTGTGTCATGCCCAGATGTGTCTTGCCAGGTTAAAACAGTCCCTACCCCCTATGGAATCAAGAATGGGTCCCTGGGACCCTTGAGAGCACATAGGGTTGGGAGTGGAGGCTGGGATGGGCTGTGGGTCTCCAAGGGACAGGTCTTGGGCATCTCCTGCTGTCTGCCAGGCCACGGGAGACAGGAACAAGCTGATCATGATCTGGGATGCAGCCACCTGCAAGCGCCTGCACATCTTCACAGGGCACCGCGACGCTGTCTCGGTGAGTCAGGACATTGGGTCCAGTGCCTGTGGGACCAGGCAGCCGCGTCCTCCCTGGCATCCCTCACTGCTGTGCTCATGTCCATCTGTCTGTCCACAGGGCCTGTCCTTCCGTAAGGGCACGCACGAGTTGTACAGTGCTTCCCACGACCGCTGCGTCAAGGTCTGGAACGTGGCAGAGAACGCATATGTGGAGACCCTGTAAGACCCTGGGGGCATCCTGCTAACCCTGCCAAGGAATGTGCCTGCTGCCCTGGGGGAGGCAAGGCAAGGGGGCAGCTTGCCACAGCTCTTTGTCATTTCCTCCTCCAGGTTTGGGCACCAGGATGTCATCACGGGGCTGGACAGCCTGAGCCGGCAGTGCTGTGTGACTGCAGGGGGACGAGATGGCACTGTGCGGCTCTGGAAGATCCCTGAGGAGTCGCAGCTTGTGTTTTCTGGACACCAGTAGGTCTGGGATGGGAGAGGAGGCTGGGGGCAGGCATGTCCAGGTGGGACAGTGGAGTGTGGGTGCCAAGCATGACTGGGAGCCTACCAGGACTGTGTGGATGCTGATGCCCCAGTGGAGCCTTGGTCTCCTAAACGGGATCCCAAAGCACACTTGTAACTGCTGGCAGTTGCCCCTTCTCTTCACAGGGGCTCCATCGACTGTATCCAGCTCATCAACGAGGAGCACATGGTGTCTGGTGCCGATGACGGGTGAGCACAGGAACAGGACAGTGCCACAGGTGGGTAGGGTGCTCCCTCAGCCTCTTCACCCCTCGCCTTCCTGGCAGGTCTCTAGCCCTGTGGGGGCTGATGAAGAAGAAGCCGCTGGCGCTGGCTCGGCAGGCACACGGCATGCAGCACACCCAGGGCCTGCAGCAGCCCTACTGGATCTCAGCAGTGGCTGCCCTACGCAACAGTGACCTTGTGGCGACAGGTGAGTGGCAGCTTTTTGGGGGTGTGCAGGGGATGTATCCTGCTCCCATCCCAGGGTCAGGGTGCGTGACAGTCTCCTCTCTCTGTCCCAGGCTCCCACAGTGCTAGTGTAAAACTCTGGAAATGTGGTGAGGGATTTCGGAAGCTGGAGCCCCTCTGGGACATCCCCTTGGTATGTATGGATGGATGGATGGGCAGATTGGGGATGCTGGAGCTTGACTGGGAGGTAGGAGGAGGCTGTGGAAGCCCCTCATCCTGCCCCAATCCCTTCACCCTGCCCTGTCCCCTCTAGGTGGGTTTTGTCAACAGCCTCAAGTTCTCAGCAGACGGTGACTTCCTGGTGGCTGGCATCGGGCAGGAGCACCGGTACTGTCCCCCTCTCCCCAGTGCTGCCTGGGGGTGCAGCCCCTCCTCCTCCTGTGCTTGTTGGAGGGTGACCTCCCTCTCTCTCATACAGGCTCGGACGGTGGTGGAGACTCAAAGAAGCCAAAAACAGCATCTGCATCATCCCCCTGAAGCGGAGGGCCGCAGCCTCTGGCCCTGAATCTCCTGGCAGCTCCTAGTCCCCTGGCCCTGGAGCTGCTGGAGCAGGTCATTCAGCCCCTGTCCCTGGAGCTGTGCCCCACATCTTTGGTGCAGCCACCCCCATGGGGCCAGCAGGACATGATTGGGGAGTGTCACATGGTCCCTGACCCTACTGGCCCCCTTGTCATGATATGGCTCTGCCCTCTGCGAGGGTCTGTCCCCTTCCCTCAGGTTCGGCTGGACCTGAGCTCTGGAACAGTCCATTTTGTAAAAAAAACACCACCAAAACCACTTTATTTACATAAATTACAAAAAAAAATAATCACACTCTTGTTCACAGGAAAAAATCTACTCTTAAAAACTTGGTTGGGCTCAAATACTGGGTCCTGTTACTCGCCCTGAGCCCCTGACAGCACCCCCGGGCTCTGCAGGGGCTGGAGGCAGCAGGCAGTCACTCACCCCTGCTCCTGCACTATCTCCGACAGAGGTGAGAAGTGCTGTGCACAGCGAGGGGAACAAGAGGGGGCTTGGGCCCGGCCCAGCCGCACTCAGCAGCTTTCCCTGGGGCCAAAACCGGGAGGAAAGGGTGAAACTGCAAAGTGCAGGGGAAGGGGTGACATGGGGCACAGCTTGGCTCGGCGGGTGATGGGGAAGGCCCTGCACCGCGAAAGCAGGTGGGTGATGGGCCTTGGGCAGCATGTGCTGGCACAGGGAGGGAGTGGGAGGTGCAACCTGGATTGGCACAAGCAAAGTGGGAGTTGGAATGTGGCTTGGCAAGAGGTGTTGTGCACCAGGGTTGGGAGTGAGGGGCAGGGGATGTGCCCTGGGGCTGGGTGCAGGCAGGGTCAGGCTGCACCAGGGCTCAGTGCAAGGGACAAGGAGGATATTTGTGCCACAGTCAGTGCAGGGAATGGGGGACGTGCGCTACAGCTCGGTGCAAGGTCCGTGTGATGTGCACTGTGGTGCAGGGGATGGGGGAGGCATTCACCATGGCTCAGTGCAGGGGTGTGTGGGTCCACAATGGCTCAGTGCAGGTGACGCAGAGGGACATGCGCCATGGCTCAGTGCAAGGGCCAGGGGATGTGCACCATGGCTCAGCACAGGGACGGGATGGTCACCATGGGCTCAGTGCAGAGGACAGGGTACATGTAACGTGACTCAGTGCAAGGGAAGGGTGACACGTACCATGACCTGACACATGGGATATGTAGCTCGTGCTGGGACAGAGGCTGAGCCTCCTGGCAGCATCTGGTACCTCAGCAGGCTGTGCCACAGGTGCTGCTGTCCCTGGGGAGGCAGCAGGGGAGCCGTGTGGCAGCACCACAGCCTGGCTCCCCTGTCCTTCACAAGGATGACGTCGTGGAGTCCACCACCTCGCGGCCATTGCACACCGTGGGCACGTACGGCGAGGCTGAGCCTGGCCAGGAAGGCAGCAGTCAGGGGTGGGTTTGGGTCTGGCAACAGCACCCCCCACCATCCCACTGCAGTGGGCAATGGGTGCCCAGGGAGCTGAATCCCCTGGGGCTGGGTTGGAGCGTGCCCATGGTCACCATGTCCCCTCCAGGCTGGTGACAGGTGTCCAGGGTGGCCATATCCTCTGGGGCCAGAGTGGGGAGGGCCTGGGGTGGTGACAGGCACCTGGTAGCAGCTGAAGCCCCTGGGTTGGGTTGGAGAGTGCCTGAGGTGGCCAGGTTCCCTCTAGTAATGACATTCCCCCAGGAGCAGTACCCCTCTGGCAGCTGTGCTGTCCTGGTAGATGAGGCATTGGGACGGGACAAGGAAGAGCCACTGGGGATGCAGCATCCTCTATCCTGCCCATTTCCCACCATGCCCTGCCCCATACCCCACTTTTCTTTGGGGGCTCATGCTAGGGTACTCCCACACCTTCCCCCCCGTCCCTGCCTGGACAGATGTGCTGCCCCCCCAACCCTTCCCCAGCCCCACTGTGCTCACCTTGGGACTGGCTGGGGCTGG
>NW_008688242.1:4283-12479 GCF_000695815.1 Acanthisitta chloris
TTCTGGGAAGAGTATGATGTGGAGCTTGGGAGTGAAGAGGCATCCAAGGACCACAGTGCCACTGAGGCTCACCGAGATGCACATGGTGGTGGTCTGGACCTGTAGACAGGGGTGGGCATCAGGTGTTCCACACACCAGCCCTCTGCCCCAAGCAGGGCATGGTGAAGCCCTCACTAGCTCTGGCCAGCCCTACTGGGCACAGGATGGAAGAGTATGATGTGGAGCTTGGGAGTGAAGAGGCATCCAAGGACCACAGTGCCACTGAGGCTCACCGAGATGCACATGGTGGTGGTCTGGACCTGTAGACAGGGGTGGGCATCAGGTGTTCCACACACCAGCCCTCTGCCCCAAGCAGGGCATGGTGAAGCCCTCACTAGCTCTGGCCAGCCCTACTGGGCACAGGATGCACCTTGCAGACATCCCACCCTGCACCACATCCCTCCATCAGGGTAGTCCTGCTGGAGACCCACGAGCAGAGGACAGACACTGCTCTGATGACTACATGTCACCCCTGCAAAACAGGTACACCCTGAGCAGCAGCCCTGGCCCTGCCAATGTGCTGCTTTGGGGCAGCGCCTGGGGCCAGAGCCCAGCACCCTCTACCCTAGTGCCCACTCCCTTGGGGGGACGCAGGTCCTCTCTGGAAGCCCCCAACTGCAACTGCCCCCATTGAGTCCTCAAGGCCTGTCAAGAAATTGCCCTTGCTAGGGGCTTTGAGGTACTGCAGGGTGCACTCTGTGCTCCCCAGTCCCTGGCTCAGCACCCCAGTCTGGCCCTGGGGTTGACATTCATGCCCTGGAGGGGATGTCTGGATGAGCCAAGGGCTGTCTCATGCTTTCATGTCACAAGGCTGAAGGATGGCAATCGCTCCTCCATGGTCAGGCTGCCAAGGTCTCTGGAGAGCTTAGGGCCATTTCCTGTTCTCACCCAAGTGAGTGCTGGGGTGGGGGTGGGTCTTCTCCCCAGGATTCATTGTCCCCTCAGCCACTCCTTTCAGGGACAGCCAGAACCCTTTGGGATCCTTCACCTGGTCCCGAACATCCCAGTGCAGAGGTGACCATCATCAGGTGCATGGCTGAAGACCCTTTCCCAGGCAAACACATCCCCTAGTCACAAACCCCATGGGGCCCAAATCTCCACGACCACTTAAATCAAGCCCTGTTAGAGTCCCCCCAAACGCTTACACGGTAGTCGCTGGAGGTCACGTAGAAGATGGGCAAGAAGGCCAGCCAGATGATGCAGGTCGTGTACATGGTGAACCCAATGAACTTGGCTTCGTTGAAGTTTTCAGGGCATTTCCGTGTCTTGAAGGCATAGACCGTGCAGAGGACAATCAAGAGGACATTGTAGGTGAGTGAAATGAGCATGTTGGAGTCACGGTTGTTGCACTTGAGGGTGACAATGTACCTCTTGTCAGGCTCAGTCTCCTTGCCTGTGCCGGGAGTCTCCACCAGCAGCCAGATGAAGACGATGATCAGCTGGCAAGAGATGAGGGCCATGCAGATGACCACCTGTGATGTAGGGCTTATGAACCGGGGGCGCTGGACCCCTTCCTTCACCCCACTGAAGATCCTGGCGATGCGATTTGTCTTGGTCAAGAGAGCTGAATAGCAGACGGCGAAGGACGTGCCCAGCCCCAGGCGCCGGAGCGTGCACACCCCGGTGGAAGGCTTTGCAATGAAGATGAAGGTCATGCTGTAGCACATGAGGACCCCAGTCAGGAGGATGTAGCACAGCTCTCGGCCAGAGGCCTTCACAATGGGGGTGTCGTTGTTCTTCAGGAAGACTCCGATAACGAAGAGGGTGGAGATAAACCCCAGGCAAGAGATAGTGACGGGACCAATAGCCCAGACGTCTTTCCAGCGGATGTACTGTTGGGGGAGCTCATAGCAGCCATTCAGGGTCTCGTTGGGCCAGTAACCAAGCCCACAGTCCATGCAGGTGAACTCATCCAGCAAGTACTCGTAGGGCTGGCAGGGGATGCAGATCCAGCAGCAGATATCTCCAGGCTGCATGCTCTTGATCTCATTTTTCTTGCAGGGGTCACTGCACTGGGACACAGGGATGGAGGTCTCAGCCCATGGGATGAGGCTGGTGTCGAGGATGAGCCCCTCTGCCCAGTAGCCCACTTTCTGGTACCGATACCGCCCATCCATGTGGTGATAGTTGAAGATGTTGTAGCGCCCGATCCCATCGCCGTAACGGTCAAATCGAACAACACTCTCAGTGTCTGCTGGCCTGAATGGAGCTGGAGGGAGGAGAAGGAGACAGTCACTGCCATGGGGCAGGAGAACACTCATTCCCAGCCTGGGGGCAGGACTCCCTCAAAGGGTCACATCCCACCGTGGCCACAGGCAAATGTCCAACTTGTTTCCTGCCTTCACTCTCATCCTTGCTGCCAATGCATGCATTAAGTGTATGAAAGTGAAGGTGGAGCACTACCTCCCTAAGCCCATGAGCTGCAGCCATCTCTGCAGGGGCAAAGAGGGACCTTGAGCAGCCTCCATGGCTCTCAGTGACACCTGGATAGTCAGTCTTGGCCCAGGTCAGAGAGGACATGCTTCTAAGTCATCCCAAACTATGTGGGTCCCTGATCAAGGGTATCCCTCCAGTTTGATCCTTGAAATGTAAATAAATCATACCACTTGCGAGGACCTATGCTGTCGAGGGTCTCTTATGGGGCTGGTCCCACCCAGTTGTAGCAGGATGGAGTTGGTCACCAGCTTCTCTACACATGCCTCCACTGGGGACAGGAAGCCCGGATTGCCTCCCAAGGATGATGGTGGGCTGGGACAACCACAGCCCATGGCACACAGGTCCCTGAGTGTGGGCAGGCTGGAGGAATTGGAGGGTGTTTGGTCTAATCTGGGACTCCTTCTTCCTTGTCCCTCCACCCATCGCTTTCCAGTTTGGCAGCTAAACCGTGTCTCCACCTTGGACTCACCGTCAAAATTAACATTGAGCATAAAGTCCTTGTAGAACCTCTTGCCATTGACAGGCTTCATGGCATCGCAGAGTTTGGTGCTGTTGGGGCACAGTGCCCGGTGCATGTTGTGGAGAGAGTGAGCCATGGCATAGACTGCATTGACCACAAATGTGATCTTGGACTCTGGCTCGAACTTGCCTGTCTTGAGGGAATACCAGCTACAGTCCTGCGTGTGAAAGCTGCACCTAAACTTCTGCTCCCAAAACTCCCGAAACCAGGGATTTCGGCTGTTATTATAGGGGTGGAGGTTAAGGAAGTAGGCAGCAAATTCCTTAATGGGGTAGGCTGCCAGCTCTATGGTGATGGCTCCCTCCGCCACCGCTTCACTCCCAGCCACCACGCTCTCCAGGGCTCCCCACCCATCACTGGCCACCCACATGAAGGACACGTTGGCCCTCTGTGCAGCCGCCAGCAGCTCCCGGGCGTCTTCACTTCTGGTAAAGAGCACGACCACTTTGGCATTGGGCTTCTGCAGCAGAGCCCGGACCACCCCATCGTACGTCTTCTTGTTCATGGAGCGCCCCACCTTCTCCGAGGTAGCGATGCAGATGTTGCGCATGCGAGCTTCTTGCTCAAAGGCCTCAATCCCTGTCTCTCCGTAGTCGCCCTCCGAGGCCACAGTGGAGACATAGGTCCAGTTGAAGAAGCGGAGGATCTCTGCCATGGCTTTGGCTTGGTAGAAGTCTGGCGGGACGGTGCGGGCAAAGTAGTCATAGCGGGACTTGTCACTGAGCTTGGCACTGGTGGAGGCATAGCTGATCTGTGGGATCTGGAAGAGCCGCAGCAGATTGGCCACCTGCATGGAGGAGGAGAGGTGAGTGTCTGGACAGGTGGCCCAGCAAAGAATATTCCCACCAGAGGACCCCTGCCCAACACCAAGTGTTGCACTGTGCTTCCAAGAACAACCGTAGGGTTGATGAGCAATCCCCAGACCCAGAGCATCCTGGTCTATAGAGGGACAGACAGAATAGACAGCACATTCACAGGGTGACTGAACCCTCAGATGTGCTCTTTTCTCCTTATTTTTTTTTTGCATTTCATGTGCTCCCCTCTGAAATCTGGGGCTCAGGAGAGGACAAATGGACTTGTAGCAAAAGCAGAAACTCTGCCATGGGTGACCTGCAGGAGATGCTTCAGGGCAAGGAGAAAGCCGGGGTGCCTGGCAGTTCCACAGTACAGCAGGAAAAGGGCTCTGTGGGCTGAGAGCCACAGCAGAGCCCCCCACCCTGCCTGGGGGGTTACTGCAGAGCTAGATCAGGGAATCAGTGCCTGCACATCCCACATCAGGAGCCCCAGCAGGACTGGCACCTTCCAGCCATTCGGCATAAGCCCTGGTTAGCTTCAGAGGGGAAAAAAGCCCTGCTAATGAGGTTGTTAAAACCCGAGCTCTGGGAGCAGCAAGGGGAGCTCGGGTGTGCCAGCGGGGCCACAGAGCCTGCCCACATCTCACTGCTCCCCAGGCGAGAGATGCGGCTTAATTAACGTGGACAAATGAGTCCCCTAATGGCAAGAAGGTCCCCGAGTGCAGCGATGCTGCTGTCTGTGCTCACCACACATGGGAGCCGCCAGCCTGCTGTGCCCCCCCAGCATCCCTAGTGCTCCCCAGCTGACCTACGTTCCGTCCCTGCTGCCACCTGCCTGCCCAGGGCCGGGACGGTGTCCCTGGCTGTGGGGACACACTGGGTTCCCAGCAAGGAAAAGGACAAGTGCCCAGGAGGGCCGAACTGTCTCGGTCACCGAGCCCGTTTCCTCCACCCAGTGGCTGGGGGATGCAGGGACCCCAGGGACCAGGAGACATGGTCTGGCACACACTGGAGACTCGTTAGATCTCAGTGAGTGCGTGGCCCACCAGACACCCTCATGACTCAGCTGGGCCTGCTGGCTGCCTGCATCCTCCAGGGATGCTCTTCTCCCTGCCAAATCCAGCCCGTGGATCCACAGAGCTGTGGTTCTGGGGACTGAGCTGCATCCCACCCAGTGTGACAGCTGGGTCCATGGCTTGCTGTGCCTGTTCCTGTGGGATCAATGAGGACACAGGGGCAGTGGCCCCCTGTGCCCACCCTGCCCTGGCAGAGCAGCCCTATGGCTGAGCCCCTCACAGGTGAGTGTTCCTCACAGCTGGCTGCAACTCCTAGGCTGGGTTTTGGTTGGGCAGAGGGCACAGTGCCCCCTCACACTGTTCAGCTTTGCCTGTCAGGAGCTGTGTCCCCTCATCCTCACTACAGTGTCCCTGGTGCCATTCTGACATCAGGAATGACACTGCCATGCTAGGACGTGTCCCTCCACCCACCCATTCCACGGGGGACAGGACTCACGGGGCTGGAGGTGAGCCAAATCCCACTCCTGTGTCTCAGTGGTCCCCAGGAACAGTCCCCCACTGGGTGCCAGAGCACTGCAACAGCTGCCCCTGCCAGCACTGTGCTGGCCAGGGGACCCAGAACAGCCATGGCATGGCCATGGCCACCCGTGACCCTGAGAGAGGAATAACCAGCTGTTTCCATGTGGGACAGACCTAACGGCTTGTCTCCAAAGGTCTGTGGTGGGCTGGGAGCTTCCCACAGACCCTGAGGGCACCCTGGGCACCATCAGGGCTCCACTACGTCACAGTCGCAGAAAGATGGCTTGCTCAGGTGCCCAGCTAACATTCCCTCCCCACTAGAGAAAGGGGCACCACTGTCACTGTGAGGGATGAGAGAGCTTCCCTGTGCTGCATCACCGCACTGCTACCAAGGTTTTACGTGCCCCTCCACCATTTCTGCCCACCCCCATCTGAGCCCCTCTTGCCTGGGCAGTACCTGAATGGAAACATCACTGTAGGAGCCCCCGATGACACCAGTGATGGCAGTGGGCACATCATCATGGACAGCATAGGAGCCGTCGGGGCAGATGTGCTCGGAGCCGTCCACCTTGGTGAGGGAGGCGCGGACAAAGTCGAGGGACTGCTCAAGGGCATAGGTGTCCTTGGAGCAGGTGTCAAGGATGTGGGCACCCAGCTTCACCCCTGGCAGGATGCTTCTGTCCTTGTTGATCTCATCCAGGGCGAAGAGCATGGCCTCCAGGCGCTGGATGCCCCGGTGCTCGTTGATCTTGCCGCAGTCTTCACTCCCCACTCCTTTCTCATGGACAGGGAAGAGGCCCCCGATCACCAGGTCCCCATCTATGCTGATCTCCTTCTTGCCAGCCATGCCATGCCCAGCCCCCAGGCAGGTGGCCAGATGCATCAGCCACAGCCAGGCGGCCAAGAGGACTGCCATGGGGTGTGCTGGCGCTGGCAAGGGGACCCGTGCCACCCCGTGTCACCCGCTGCCACCCGTCAAGGTGAGGGCAGGCAGTCCCTGGGCATTGGGTGGCAGGGGGTGGCACGGCGTGGTGTCAGCAGGAGAAGGGTCGTGCCACTGTGGCAGAGCCCTCAGCACCTGGAAAAGCAAAGGAAAAAGCCACTGGGTCTGTGGGTTGCAAAGCAAGACAGGGACTGTCCCCAGGGAGTGTCAGTGCTGCACAGGTGAGCAAGGGCATGAGCTTGCCTGTGCCCCCCACCCAGGGTGCCCTTAGGGAGAAGCCCACTGCAGAAGGGCAAATGAGCAGATGCAATAGCTCCCCAAGTGAGCCAGGACCCCCAGGATACACCTAAGTGACATAGACCCTATGGGACAAGGAGGGGCACAGGGACTGGTCTGCCCACAGCACTCTCAGGGATGCACTGGCATAGGGGTGGGCACAGAGCTGATCCCTCTGGCAGCACTGGGCAGAGCAGTTTGCTGAGGGGCAGCTTGCCAGCCCTAAAATATCGAGGAGAAGGGAAAACAAAGGCTAGCTCTGAGCCGAGCCCCTGACCCACACGGCAGCATCAGGGGTGCTGACAGCTCCCAACCTCCAGCCAAGAGCATTGCCAAAAGCAGCCAGCCGGGAGCCCACTGTGCCCACAGCACCTAGCACCCGTTGTATTTTAATCCCCATCCCATACCCACAGATCCTCCCTCTGTGCCACTGCCCCCAGGGCTGCCCGTGGTGCTGAGGCTGGAGCAGGGACAAGGGACACGCCACTGGCTTCATTCTCCCTCAGTGATGTGCAGGGCTCCGGCAGCCACGGTGCTTCAGAGTCTGTTCTCTCACCACCGCCCCTTCCTTCCCTGTATACTAAATTCAGAGATTTCAGTAAAAGTAAGAGCCAGGTTTGCTGACTCCCTCTGCAGAAAGCATGGAGGCGCGGGGGAATCAAAGGCTTTTGCAGCAGGCAGGCCTTGTTTTGGCAGGAGATGCAGTCCCCTCAGAGATCAGTTGTCTTTTCCCAAATCACAGGAGAGATTTGTTTCCCATTTGAAGCTGTCTGCTGAAATCCCACAGGTCTGGCGTTACAGGGGCCACGGGAGAAGGAGACCCCTTGGCAGCCCAGAGACCTCAGACTGCTCTGACATGGGAAGCTGCCAGTGCTGTGGTGGTCCCAGGGCTCACCTGCAGTCCGGCAAAGCTCGTGGGGACCCTCAGGGAGGGAGGGGGATGCCAGAGACTGCTGCCCCCCCTGCAGCTCCCTGCAGCCAGAATTGAGGCTGCTCTCCCTGAGTAGGAGCAGGGCATCCCTCGATGCTCCTATGCTGCTCCTGAACAGGTGATGACAGTGCTGGAGGAGCCCAGCTGGAGCGGGCAGTGATGTCCGGGGGGATGCAGACAGCAGTGTGGCAGAGGGTGTAATGGTGTGGGGTGGTGAGACACATGCAGATCTCCTCCATGCCCCAAAGTGCCTGTCCCTGGGTGCTGCCTACCGGTGATGAGCCCCCAGCCACCTCAGGGCATCTCCTACTTGACCTCCCAGTTTGAAGGAGTTTGGGAAGAGCAAGGAAGGGTCCCTGCCTTATTTCAGGCAGTAAATGCTTTTAAGGGACCTGGGGTCTCCTCAAGCAAGAAAGAGGCCATAGGCACATGGATTATTGATGGAGCCCATCAGAGGCTGGCTGAGCCTGACACAGGGGTCTGGTGGCACCAGGAGCATCTGTCCTTGTGGTCCAGCTCTTCTGGGGCAGCTGACAGGACCTATCACATGAAAGGCACCTTCAGGCCACGCTCTCCTGAAGGGCAAACCATCACCCACCCTGCAGCAAGCCCCGATGGACGTAGGAGCGGGGCTGCCTCCATTCCCGCAGCTGCTTAGCTCGGCTGGCACCGTGCCAGAGGGGAGGACAACCCGCCGGAACCTCTGGAGAACATCTGGGGAG
>NW_008688243.1:0-6094 GCF_000695815.1 Acanthisitta chloris
GTGGAGTGCGCGCAGAGGGAGCGATGGAGGTGTTCATCCTCCCCTCCAAGCGAGAGGGATGTCTTCTCAGGGCCGTTTCCCCACGCGCTAATGGGTGCTGCCCTCGGGAGAGCCTCCGCGGACAGGCAGGGCCCGAGCAGAACTAGCTGTGGTGTTTGAGCAGTTAGCTCGCACTGGACAGCAGGACATGTCCCATGTCCCCTCTGACACACCGGGGCTGGTGTCCCTGCACGCGGCCCCGAGTCACCAGCGCTAGGGGTGACTGGTATTTGTACAACCAACGTGTTTAAGTACCACATGTTGCAACATGGAAACGCTTTCTCTGCCTCCTGTAATCAACAGTGGATTGTAAATTATGCAGAGAGATACGAGCTATGAGAGCTCACATACTTCACTCTGGGAGACCAGGAGGATTTAAGCTCTTCACTTTTTATTTCACTTGGCTCTTATTATCAGCCCACTTAACTTCTTATTATCAGCCTCCTTAACCTGCTAATCTATTACCTTCATCGTGAGCTTTCTGCAACAGCTTTGCTTCTAATGTCACTTCCACAATGTTTCTAAATAGCACCATTCCTTGTCCCAAAAACACTCTCAACAAAAGCAATAAAAATATACAAGCTGAACTGTCAAAAGACTCATGTCCAGAAATGTTGTCAGAAGAATCTAGGAAGGCCTGCATGACCCTGAGGGATGTAAAATTTAGTGAGAGGAGAAATGTCTACATGCCTTAAGAATATTTTATCACTCAATAGCCAGATGCTAAAAGGTATTAATAGGTAAAGCTTAAAGTCTGGAAACTCTGTCACTCAAGCAATCAGCTGCTGGTTTCACCCATTTTTATTTACAACCCATAAACCTGAGTATCTCTGCCCATGCTGTGCAAGGTTTGCTGTGTTGAACGTGGCATAAACCAAGCCACGTGGAAACAAAAGGACACTTTAGAGATGTGAGTAGGAAGTATCCAAAGTCAGGTGGAAAAATGCTGTTAAGCACAGACATCTGGGTTCAAGGAAGCAGTGTTACTCCTTGCTGTATTTGATTACAGATGGCTTTGTTTTGCTGCTTTTGATGAAGATACGGTAAAACCCAGCAGAGGTAGTGGCCACACACCCAGAAAGGAAGGATAAAAGGAAAGTCTGCTATTGCTCCATAGGATCCATTCAGCAGCATGGGGGCATTAATAACACAAAAATGGGCCATGCTGTCATGAGGCCTTGTTTGCCAGAGCCAGACAAGAAGGATCTGCTATAAGACATGGTGAAATAATTGCTTTTGTCGTACTGGATTTCCAAAATCCATAGTCTTTTTCTTTCATGGCCAACAAGCTCCCTCCTTTCCTTGCCTCCTGCAGCTGTCGGAGGTCTGCACCCCTGCCTGGAAAACATGAGTACAGAAGCAAGTCCTCCTAGCAAAAGTATGCATCATTCATGGGAAAGGAGAAGGACACCACAGTGATGCAGTCATTTGCATTATTTCTAGTTTCTTTGCAATAGTCACTTTTAGCATTAAAATGTAATGAGTATGTATTTCAGACTCACTTCAGCATTATTAATTCACATCCCCCTGTGACCAAGCGAAATTTGGCAGAGGCTGTTGTCTGTTGTAATATATGCTTTCATTTTAGGTTGGTAATATTATGTACATAAATAGAAATTAACTTAAAAGCATGGTTCATCTTGGCCTCTTTAGTCTGCGCAAAATATCCAGGGAAGCACCCTGACCCCACTGCTGGGGATTCACTAGGAATCAAAACAGGCCATCGCTGCTCCATACCACTTTTCTCTGACCCAGGAGGAAGATACAACCAGCAGCTCAGCTGGAGCACTGCATCTCCTTACAGCTCTTTAGAGCAGGGCATGACTGCTAACATCATCCACATCACACTATGGATGCTGAGGGGCCAGGCTGAGCCTGAAGAAGTCCCAGGTCTGGCTTAGAGCCACCCTGTCCTCACATTGTAGTCCTGTAGCAAGCACAGAAGCCAACACAACAGCCCACATGGAAATCTCAGCTCCAGATGCTGGGAGCACGGTGATGAGCCAACCACTGACAGTATGTGCAGTTCTGCAATGTGCTTAAGCCACACATGGTCCAACTGTGTGGTTTTACTACGCTACTTTTAGTACTTTTAGGACCACAAACTTGAGCAAAGGCACACTGCAATTCCATTTGCTTGTGACTTCATATTCACATGCCTATGTCTTCAAAATTTCCCCTATATTGACATTAAATCACATTACTTGCCTATTCTAAGGCAAGTTCTCTAAAAGGAGATTTAGAAATCTTGTAATTAGTGCAACTAGGAAAAAGAGCTCAGATTTCTGATGCTAGGAAGCAGATATTTTAATGCAGACCATTCTAAAAATAAGAACAACATATAAACTGGGAGCACTTTAAATATGTTTATTCAGCAGCCATTACAACCGATCTCCAAAAAACTGGAGTCCCCTCGTTTCTGAACCGTGTCAAGTGATGAAAATGCCTCTATGATGGAAGCTGAACAGTGCACTCCTTTCTGAGATATATGTCTAACAGGGATTAATCTCTTTGAAAAGGCAAAATATAAATATATACACTCTAAATTCACAACAACAGTTTCAACTCACTACGTTAATTCAAGTGGGGTAACAGTGGACAAACCCACATCATGTAAACTGCAGTCGGAAAATCTCTGCTCTCCTCTCCTCTCCTCCAACCCTGTCCCGTTTCGGTTTACACTCTGATGTGTTTCTCGCAGAGCTGAAATAGAAGCGCTGAAGTGCTGGATCTCAGGGGCTGTGCACAGGGCTGGGACGTGGGTGACCCTCTGGTCTCTACACGCTGCTCAAGGCATCCACGCCAGGGAGAACCTTTCCTGTGAGCAGTCAAAACACACCAGTTGGTTAACAACCCCTCTGTGCTCAAACGACTAAGCTTTATGCTAGCAACTACAACATTTAAACATACAAAAAGAAGTAAATCAGCAGTTATAGGCTGACAATGGAAGAGCTTGGCTCCACAGAACATAGTACCATAGTATGTTAAAGGGTTGGAATGGACCTTAGAGATCATCTAGTCCCAAACTGCCCCCTGCCCTGAGGCAGGGACACCTCCCACCACACTAGGTTGCTCAAGGCTTTATTCAGCCTGGCCTCAAACACTGCCAGGGTTGGGGCATCCACAACCTCCCTGGGCAACCTGTGCCAGTGTCTCACCACTCACACAGTAAAGAATTTCTTTCTAATATCTAATCTAAAATTCCCTCTTTCAATTTATGCCCATTACTCCTTTTCCTATCACTCCAGTTCCTAACAAAGAGTCCCTCTACAGCTTCCCTGCAGCCCCTTCAGGTACTGGAAGGTTGCTATGAGGTCTCCACACAACGTCTGCTTCTCCAGGCTGAACAGCCCTAACTTTCTTAAGTCAGTCTCCACAGGGAAGGTGCTCCACTCCCCTTATCAACTTCGTGGCATCCTCTGGACTTGCTCCAACAGTTTCATGTCCTTCTTATGTTGGAGACACTGGAACTGTGTGCAGTACTCTAGCTGGGGTCTCACACAAGCAGAATCAACACTCCTGTTGACGACTGTGGCTCTTAAGGCAGGTGGGTTACATGGACACTGCTCCACACTGAGTCCTCACTGCAGCCCTCAGAGGTCCCAGCTGCACTCAGATGTCAGCAGGTTCCTAACACACCCAGCCACCAATTCTCCATTAACAGTAATGGTACATCGATATCCAAGTCTCTGCTAGATCAGATCCAAACACCCAACATCTTTTCCCATTAAATTTGATAGCAAACACATTTTTTGATTGGATTTAGGGAGTTGCTGCATACTTTCTTCAGTCCCTAGTGGCATGTAAATAGAATCTTGGAATGTCTGGTGGTAATTTTAAGAATTAAGAAAAAAAGTCTCCAATGAGTCTCAAGTCTTTTCCTGGGGCTCAACCACTCAGGCTGAGACACTTAAATATCTCATTCCAACTGATGGAAGCAAGGAATATCCTCATCTTTGAGTACAAGGGCCCAAATTATTAAAGTGCAATGTTTTCTAAAGCATTTTAGCTTTTGTCCTACTTTAATAATCAAGAGACACCACTATGCCTTTGCCTTTTTCAGAAAATTGACCTTCTAACACTCAAGCTGTGCAGCAGGACTGAATTTTAACACTGTTCCTAACTCGCTAGTTTGCTGGGTTTTCAGGGATTTTACTTTTTCCTTTTTTTTAATCTTCAGAAGCTTTTCTCATTAGCCAGACTTCCGTTACATTTAAAAGATCACACACACAAACCCACATTTTGGGCCAAAACCTGGACAAGTTTGTCCTTCTGAATACATGGGTTGCACAGTGTTTCCTTCGAGCCATCTGCATTCTTTCCCTTTCCCATCACTCCCTAGGCAACAGAGACAAAAGCTCTGTCTCCTGTCTAACGCTGGAAATAGCAGCTGCAAAGCAGTTTACTGCAGTGTCTGCTCTCCAGAGAAGTTGACAGCACTAGATAATTTACACACATTGGGAAACAGCTAATTACCAGAGGAAATGACAACTCGTTTGGAGTACAATGTAACTCATTAGGAGAATCCTGTCAATCCTCCCCATTTTGGATTCCAAGTACCCTCACGTGGGTTTGTCAGTGAGCACTAGAGGGCTCCCCAAACCCACAGAATTCCAAACAATGTGCTGAAAAACACTTCTGGCAAGCATTTCGGACTGTTCTGATGAGGTTTCCCTAACAGAAACTGGGCATTTTAAACAGGCTGGTTAGCATGCCCCAGGGATCATCTACAAAAGCCATCTACCTCTCAGCTGGGCTTTCTATTGCAATATTTTTGCTTTCTGGGAGAGGCACACTGTGCTGTTTGCAGGAATACTCCATTTTGCTTCCTCTCTTCTATGAGGGCTACAAAAGAGCAGCAATGAGGAGATTTTTGCTCTAAAGCTATGTGCAACTTCCCATGGTGGAACAAAGACATTCACTCTCCTGTTGTTCTTTCCTGACACATGGTAGAGCCCCCAGAACTCTGGATTTACTCAAACAAGTGAAGAGCAGGTAATTACCCTCTAGCAGCTCCAGGCTGGCACCACCTCCTGTGCTGACATGGCTGACTTTATCCTCAGTGTTCCACTTTGCACAGCAAGTTGCTGTATCTCCACCACCTGTAGCACAAACAGAATTGATGAGCCATACAAGAAATTCCGATTTTGTTCACTTGAAGGCCCACAGCCTTGCTACCAGCTGGTCCTGCTCCCAAACACTCAGTACATGCAGCAGTTTTTAAAGCCCCATCTCCAAGCTGAAGGACAGATGAAAATGTGAAGACAAAAAAACAATTTGACAACTATTTTTAACATGGTGCTGACAAGCAGAATCTTCCTTCACGCATTTAGAAAGAAAAGAGCAAACACGGCTCCTTACCAATAATGGTGATGCAGCCTTTTCCAGTTACTTCTACCACTTTGTCCATCAGGGCTTTGGTGCCTTTGGCAAACTTGTCCCACTCGAAGACCCCAACTGGACCATTCCACACGATTTGCTTGGCCCTTCCCACAACTTCAACAAACTTCTTCACACTTTCAGGGCCGCAGTCCAAGCCCTAAGGCAAGTGAGAGAAGCCACAGGTACATTTAATGCCAACCCTCATCTGGAGTCACCCACATCTAGCTGGGATCCCCAGCAGCTTCCCACACACCCCAGATCTGTAGCAAGTGTCTCTGTATGCACTGACAGATTTGCCAGCAATTGCTGCAGGAGGGTGGAGTTTGATGTGGTATTTATCTTCCTAATACCAGTAAGTCATTTTCAAATCAATGTCAGGCACTTGAAGCCTTGATTAGAGACCTTTGCCAACTGTACTTAAACTCCAGTCAAAAAAAAGGCATTTCTACTGCATTCAGAGGGATTCAGAGGAATTTTGCTGCTTTAATCCAAATCTCACAAAAGCTACTTTAGACTTAAAAATTCAGGACAAACAATAGAGCCTCAATTTCATTAAACAAACAAACTCTATGCAGCTTGACTGCCCTCAGAAACATTTGCCAAGGATCACAATTCCTCTACTCCTTTAAGAGGTGTCCTGCCCATCCACTGCTGCCTGTTCCTTCCTGTAGCC
>NW_008688243.1:6121-8798 GCF_000695815.1 Acanthisitta chloris
TAAAGCCACTTTCCCCAGTCTGTGCATGCTCATCAAATTTGTCAGCAGTGATGAAGTCAACAGGCAGAGTAATCTTCACACCATTCTTCTCTGCCTTGGCCATCAGGTCCTTGACAATTTTTGCTCCCTCTTCATCAAACAGAGAGTTGCCAATCTAGAGAAATTATTTGAGAAAAGTAAGAGGAAAATTGTTTAACTCCTGGTCATTACAGAAGTGAACTGTGCATGCTCATCAAATTTGTCAGCAGTGATGAAGTCAACAGGCAGAGTAATCTTCACACCATTCTTCTCTGCCTTGGCCATCAGGTCCTTGACAATTTTTGCTCCCTCTTCATCAAACAGAGAGTTGCCAATCTAGAGAAATTATTTGAGAAAAGTAAGAGGAAAATTGTTTAACTCCTGGTCATTACAGAAGTGAACAGCAGCAGCCAAGCCAAACTGCTCAGACAGCAATTCTGGAAATGCTGTTTCTGAAAGCACCTAGTGAGATACAGGCAGTGTCTCACTAGTGATCAGTATGAACTCAGTGATCTGCAAAGGGATTGTCAAGTAACTTCTCAGTGTTCCCCACTCTTGCAGAGAGCAGAGATATCCAGTGCTCAATACCAGAACATATAGGGACACTCTACCCATATTCTTTACTAGGAGCAGTCACAGAATTGCTCTCCTCATACCTCCATGTTGTTGAGCACTTTGAGGAAGGTGAATGCCATTCCACCACCAATGATCATCTCATTGACCTTATCCAGCATGTTGCTGATCAGCTGGATCTTATCCTGGACTTTGGCTCTGGAGAGAAAGAGAAGGAAAAAAGAATGAATGATGCAGGCCCAAAACTCCTCAAACAAAACTTACTCTCTAGTAATCTTTACCCAAGACAGCATAAGCCTCACAAGGGCTTCTCAGATCAAAGGTGAATTAATTAGCTGCTACTTGATAATGGCAATATTGTGATTGTGGCATGTCAAGGCTGTTCTGAGAGAACTATTCTCATAGAATTGCAGTGCTAGACTGGGCACACATGTGATGAAAATTGGCCACAGTGGGAAAATATTTCTGCACACAAGCAGTCACTTGGTTTTGGCCCTTCAAGTTCCTTTGCACACCAGCTGCCAGGGCACAGCAGGACCCATCCAGCTGCAGTAGGTCACTGTTGCATAATGACAGGTCGTGTCAGTTTACACTGTGCTGAGCCTCCAGCATGCTTGTACCCTGCACCCTGGAGGAAAGGTCACTGACAATGTCTCAGGGACATCATGTCTATCTAACTGCTCTCCTGGTCCATCTGTACAACAAGCTGCTGTGGATTTGGGGAATGTAAGAGGTCAGGAGATACTAGCAGGACCTGCTCATTGTATCATCACAGGAGCAGACATGGTTACCTCCTCTCTAATCCACATCTCACAGAGATCTCAGCTACTGTAGGTACAGTTGAAAGGAAAGCACTTTTTTGAACCAAGCCAAAATAACTTTTCATTTCTTACAGAGAAGTTAGAGAAACACAGAGTCACTATGTTCTTGAGCCTTACCCTCCAAGAATTGCCAAAAAGGGCCTTTCTGGACTCTCTAGGGCCTTGGCAAAATAATCCAGTTCCTTCTTCATCAGGAAGCCGGCAGCCTTCTGAGGCAGATTGACACCTACCATGGAGCTGCAGAGTAAAGTAAAGAGTGAGGAAAGAAAGTTTCCTATCAGTACAGGTGCAAACACTCCTCTGTCTCACAGCACTGCAAAGCCAATCCTTTAGTCAGCTGCAGCAATGAGAACTGCTACCACCTGCGTGGAAACCCACACAGAGGTTTGTTTTTCCTGTACGTGGCTTGTACATACTTTCTGAGATTGGTTTTGCACAGAAGTATTGATATGCAAGATATTTATAGTCTCAACTAGTGATCCAAAACACTGAGGGACGAGTAAGCATATCAAGAGCAGAGATTTCTTCTTCCAAGAGGACAACTACAATTTGCAAGTACACATACCTACACACACTCCATGACAATAATCACTCTGGAGCAATTAATCTTTGGAAAAGAGCTCTGTTGTAATTGCAGAGCAATTTACATAAGCCCTAAGCAAAAATCAATATAAGTCTTAGGATCTTGTTTCAGCTGTCTTCTGTTCCCAGAGGCAAACTTGAAAGAACACATAATCACGTCCACTAAATCCGTAACTCAGGAACAAAACCAGCACAATAATAGTGGGATAAGCCCCAAAAGAAGTTAAAACTCCTTGGGGCCAAAGCCATATGTGTTCCCATGGCAGATATTGTTTTGCAGCTTTGCCTGTGGAAGGGAAATGGATACACACCTGTGAGCTCGGTGGGCAGTTCCAAAAGCATCATTGACATAGATATCTCCCAGTTTGGAAAGAGAGGCTCTGAAAGCCTCCACTTTTCCAGCATCAGCCTTGATCTGAAAAGAGGAAAAAAACCAAGTTTGTACACTTAGAGTTAATTCTGAATCTAACAAAAAGTCAGCAATTCAACTCATAAACCCAAAAAACACACCAACTGGAAGAACGCATCAGCTCATCCAGTGGGTCACTGCATTTCATGTGCTCTTTCCCAGTCCAGCAGTAGCACAAAAAGGTTTAAATTCCACATTAAACTCCCTGAAACTGCTATTACAGGCCTGAGGACTGTTCCCACTTCAAGTTTCCATTCCATCAATAGAGCAGGAA
>NW_008688243.1:8817-14247 GCF_000695815.1 Acanthisitta chloris
TCAGTCTCTCTCCAACACATTTCCAGGGTTGGGTGGCGAACACAGGTAACAGGAATGGTATGGAGAGACAAGGCAATACTGAGATCAGACTAAACAAAGTCACACTCGAATACAGTGTGGTCTCCAAGCACCACAGGTAAAAGGATGAGCTCTGAAGGACGGATTTAGCAACAGCATTGAGGATTAACTGATACACAGTCTGATAAATAGGCTGCAACCAGCCCACAGTGAATGCAGCCAATGCTGGGAAGGTGGAGATTAGCATAATGTGTAGCAGGCAAGAACAGATGTATTTCTGTTAAGTCTTTTTCTCCATCCTCCAAGCATTCTACCAAATTTTCATGGGATGGCTTATGCACTTCAGTCTTCCTTCCCACTGTTGTAAGACAGTGGAGCTCACTTTGACAGCAAGTGGTTGCTCAGACCTAGCTTACAGCCACTTGCTCTGGAGGAAGAGCCCAGACTGGCATTCAGGCCATCGCCCCTCCCAGTGTTTTTCTGCTGTATCAGCTCTCCATCCCACGTGAGGCCTCTGTTAGCACCCAGATGTGATACCACAGGGACAATGTCATGAAGGCACTCCAATATGGCAGGCGAGTTCAGCACAGCTTTGGGTACCCTTTTTAGCACAGCGTGAGCAGGAGACAAGCCAAAGGGACTACAGAGACTCTAGAACAATGCTGACAACTACTCCTTCGCCCAGTAAACTGCCTGGATTTACACAGACACTAAGTGTGTCTGTTAAAACCAATACCAGCTGTGAGGAGGACACAAGAGGCTCTGACTGAAGAAACTACTACTACTCCGTGTGCTTTGGAAAGCCACAGTTTAAGCACCAGTTAGTCACCTGCAGTCTTGTATTGCAGTATTTCCCTAACACTGACTTTCACCTCTGGCAGGAGAAGCAGGTCTGCCAGTGACATCTCTGCTGTGCTGCTCAATGCACTGTGTGCTTCCGTGTGCATATACCCAGCTAAATCACCTGGGAATTACAGAAACGCACAAAACCAAGGGATTGTTTCCCAAAGCAAACTAAATGCTTGCCTCACTCTTCTCTCTGCCACCAGAATGGCTTGCAGTGGCACAGAGCTCTAGCAGTGACTAATTCCAGACTTGCTCAGCTTCTCCTTGCCACCTGCACAGGCTCCTCAGCTCTCCAGGCTGTTTGCTAAGCTACAGGAGTCCTGTGTCAGCCCATAAAGGGCACCACTCATGTCAGCATTCCACTCCACACACTGAATCTGAACAGAGCCAAGGTCTGTGTAAAGCCAACGGGGTCACCATCGCTAAGAAAAGCAGCAAGCACTCTTCCTGACCTTCAAGAAAATGTCAGACGTGCAAGGCAGCCTGGTTCTAGATAACTACTCTTCAAAGCAGACAGGCTTATAGAAGGGTTTGATAATCCCAATGCTGCAGAATTTTTAAATATTACATTCAAATATTAGCCACATAACCAAGAAAGCATCATCGTTCTTATGGGCCTAGTGGCTCCAAGAGACCTTGGTTTGCATTTTAGACATCCAAAAATAAAGTCGAACAAGCAGCAACCAGTTTCCTGCACAGCCCTATTTTGTTCCTTTTTCCTTCTTTTACAGACTACACCACCTTTGAGAGTCATCTACAGCCTTTCACTTGAGTGGTTTCATCTTGGAAATTCAATGCATTAGACTCAAACCTTTGCACAGCCTGGTACAAACGGTGGGACATGCTGAACGAAACACCTCTGACATCCTTCTGAGAGCCAGTTCATACACAGCATTTTAGACAGGCTGCTGACTCATCATTCTGTAGCAAACAAGGTGGTAAGACCAGAGCAGGCACACATGAAAGCCAGACTTGAAGTTTCACCTTGTTCCCTGAAGCATCCTTCCCTTTCCCTTCTTCTTCTACATGGAATCGGAGGTTCTCTAGCAGGATGACAGAGCCAGCTGCGGGATTAGCACAGGCCTTCTCCACCTCAGGACCAACACAATCCTTCAGGAACAAGACATCCCTGCATACACAAAATATAACAGTGTCACCTCACCAGTGACTCTTCCTTTTGGAAAGAAAAGCATCCAGGCAGCTAGCAGAGAGGGCCTGATGCATGCCAGACTGCTCTTTCACTTTACCTGCCCAAGAGTGACTTAAGCTCCACAGCTACTGGGGCCAGGGAGAACTTTTCTGGCATGGGAACACCATCCGGGCGACCCAGGTGACTCATCAGAACCACTGACTTGGCTCCATGGTCCAAGCAGTGCTTGATGGTAGGAACAGCTGCCTTGATTCTGTAATGGCAGAGAAGGACAAGTTCAAAATGGTTCAGTTAGAGCTCACCAGGCAAGCAGACTAGTGACCACTCACACAAGAGCCCTGGGAGTTGTCCCGCAAAAATGACAAAAGAAACAGAGCACAAGAGCTGGGCAGAACAATTCCTCTTAAGGAAGCATCAACAAGATTCTCCACACCAACCTGTTTTCATATGCTTCACCGTTATCTTCTGTGCTATGCAGGACACTGAAGTGAAACGTATTTGTAATCTAAATTCTGCTAATTGCTCAGCTAAGAAACGCCAGGAGACACTTGGGCATTACCAGGCTTCCTGGGTAAGTCTGTGATCCTGAACCAACAGAGAAATGATGGGAACGTTGGGCAGTGACCACATTGTGAACTGACACCTGCCTGCACGTGGCAGACAAGCAGGGCAAGACCACTGGTATCACTGTTTCTACACCCCATGTCTGTACATGCTGCACTGCAACAATTACTCCAGTATAAGCAAACAAGTTAACATAGCCACAGGGCACAGGAGGCACAAAGTCTTCTGGATGCTTCCAACAAACATCAAGTTTTCACACACAGCCAAAGGGACGTGGCTGTGAAATGGTCATAACCAAATGTACTTATTAAGTTTAGAATCTGTACAATTAAGAGACTTTTTCCATATGCTTTCCACAGCAGCTATAGTGACCAGCAGCCCTGTAGTTAGGGTAGTTTGCTAACATCTGCAGGGGATTTAATTAACAACTTGTTGGACCTTCTGAGACACCTTTAATATTCTGGTATGGACAGTGGCATCTTAATCAGGGTAATGTTCCAGGTACTGGGCCGAAGGCAGAGAGAAAGCAGAATTTAGGACCTCCATTTTGGATGGAAATTATGGCTTACCTCTGATTGTTGGTTATTTTGTGATCCTTCATTGGAACATTGAAGTCGACTCTAAAAAAAAAAAAATAATAAAAATCAATCAACAAATTTGTTTTACAGAGTGAAGGAACCTGCCAGTAAAGGTGCTGGGTAGAACAGCAACGTTATAGTAAGATGTTTAGCTCTGCCTTGTATACAAGTTCCCCTTTGAAATCAGTGTGTTATCAGCCATTTCTGCTTGTGATAACAGAACACAAATGGAGAACACAGCTGGGATGACTCAGGAAAGCTGGGCCACTGATTCATCCTAACGCTCAGGAACTCAGGAGCAGTGATGCTGAGCAGGAAATAAAAGGGAGATTGAAAGGAGTGAGTAATGGAAAGTGACCTTGTGCTCTCTAAAGAGGCCTCTAAAATACTCGGCTGGACTACTGTAGCAAGCAGGCAGGCCCAAGGAAGCTATGCAGACACTGCCGACAGCTTTAATTTCTGTTCTCTGCAGCTCTATTCTCTCTGCAGCCCAGTGCTCTGGCTTATCACATTCTTCCTGGAAGACCTGACTTGGACCTAGAGGTAGCTTCCTTACTCTCGCCAGCTGAAGGGATGGGAGGGAGGAGTTTCATCAGCCTGCCTCACTGGCATCCCTTGTGCCCATGTGCAGGAAGCAGTTGCATAACCTCACAGGCAGAAATTGCTCTCGGAGCTGCAGACAGGAGGGGAACACCCAACCGAGTGTACTATGCATCAGTGCCAGAAGAAGAAATGTGCTGTTACAGTTCACCTTCGCCGTTCTATACATTAAAAGAACATCAGCATTCAGCAAGTGGCATGAATGAGTTCTCGTGCAGCCTACTCAGCACGTGAAACAAATAGGAAGAAGGACAAAAGCTGCCAGCAAAACAGGAGTAGCTGAGCAGAAAGAAATTGAACTGGCAGCCCCACAGCACACTGGAGTAATTCTGGAAAGGGGAAAGAAAGGCACCATTATCGTGCCTTTATCCTAAAATGGGAGAATAAAAGAACAGTTTGCATTACAGAGCCATGAGAACTACAAAAGAAAGACCCAGCTCAGCCTTCTTCCCCCCTGCAGACAACTGAAACCTGAGCTCCACTGAACCCTTTCCACTCCCTATTCCCAACTTCTCCTGAAGCTTCGGCACTAGGACTGGAAGCTAAGCAGAGTGCGAGTGTACCAAAATTACGATGGATATGAGCAGGAAAGGAAGAGGCATCGATCCGAGCAGTACTGAGAGCACATGGTGACTCTTTTCAGAGAGATGAGAGGCAGGCAGGAAACACAAAGCCTGGCAGGTCACCTGCTGTGTCACTCGGTTTGAGTAGCCCCTCAAAGGTAGATCTGTACATTAATTATTGGAGACTACGAGCAGGCTAACCCAGCCCATCTCCTGCCAAGGCACAGCTGCTCTAACTCAGCTCAGAAAAGGAAAAAACAGTCAGATGGCAAAAAAAAAAAATCAGTTGTTACAGAGCTAAAAGGATCTTTTGTTGTACCAGATTTAGAAAGCACATGTAAATTCTGAGCAAGTTTCTTCAGTACTCACTACAGGATCTGGTTTCTAGTAATCAAATTTCTTGAGAACTACTTCAAAATAAGGTGACAGAGACAAGATAAAAAGAGCAAGTTGTCTGAGAGACAGGTAAGAGAAGTTATAATTCTGCTATCTCTGCCTACTCACAGTAAGTAACAGACACGTAGTAGCCACATAACAGTGACCTTGGACAAAGTATCCCATAATTATGAGCATTTTGAGCAGGACATATCACAATGTACCTTGGTGCCCTTATCTCCCAGGATTTGGCAGCGATTCCACATTAGGCTTTCAGGCCTTGATACTTTATAAATAAGCTGTGAACTCCTATTTTAGGGTGTTAGACCAGGATGTGCTGAACACCTGTGACGATGCCCCATCCCTGGAAGTGTTCAAGGCCAGGCTGGACGGGGCTTTGGATGGGTCTGGTGGAAGGTGTCCCTGCCCATGGCAAAGGGGGGTGGAACCTGATTAGCCCCTTCCAACCCGAACCATTCTGTGATTCTACTCCTGCTGCAAAAACCTGAAGTATTATTGGTATTTGGGTAGCTGGACAGAGCCACATTTTCACTTGTTTTTATTGCAATGATTTCTGAATCTAAAGGGGAAAAAAAAGAACGGGGAAATAAGATTCTATGGGATAATTCTCTCGAATAAAAGCACGGCAGTGGCTGGTTTGCCCCTGAAGCAGCTTGTGGCAGACCCACGTGCGAGCAGTGACTCACGGCGGCAGAGCTCGGCCGGGGGCTGGGCC
>NW_008688244.1:0-251 GCF_000695815.1 Acanthisitta chloris
ACCTCCTTGTCATCTGTCCCCTATGTCCTCTCCCTGTCCCCCTGCAACCTCCCCAGGTCACCCCATGTCACCCCCTAACCCCTCTCTGTCCCATGGGGCACCTCCTTGTCCTCCTGCATCCCCCCTCAGGTCACCCTGTGCCCCCTGGGGCACCTCCCTGTCCCTTCCCTGTCACCCTGCACCCCCCTGAGTCATCCCTGTCCCCTATGTCCCCTCCATGTGCCCTCTCTGTCCCCTCAGGGACCCCACAT
>NW_008688244.1:303-916 GCF_000695815.1 Acanthisitta chloris
ACTGGCACCTGGGTGTCCCCCAGGTGTCACCTGTCCAGTGCCCCTGTGTCCCCAACGTGTCCCCAATGTCCCCAGAACTGCACCTACTACTGGGGCTTCGCTGCCTGGATGGCCTATTACATCAACCACCCCCTCTACACCCCTCCTGGTGAGTGCCATTGTCACCTGTGTCACCTGTCCTTGTCACTTGTGTGTCCCCAGTGTGCCTATTCCATCACCCACCCCCTCTGCACCCTCCTGCTGAGTGCCACTGTCACATGTGTCACCTGTCGCTGCCACCTGTGTGTCCCTAATGTCCCTATCCCTCCTCTCCCTGTGTCCCCCCCATGTCCCACTGTGTCTCCTGGGGGTGGTGGTACTCCATGACCCTGTTCCTCTGTCCTCTGGGGGTGGGGACAGTCCCTGACCCTGTCATTTTGTCTCTCAGCCTATGGCGATGACCAGGTGAAGTTGGCTCTGGCTGTGTTCCTGGTGGGTGTCCATGGGGGGACACGGCGGGTACCAGTGGGTGCTGGGGAGGATGACTGGGGGGTCCATGAGTGCTAGGGGGGTCCCATGGGTGCTAGGGGGACACACAGAGGGGCTGGGAGGGGTCATGGAGGAGGTCCCAGTG
>NW_008688245.1:0-316 GCF_000695815.1 Acanthisitta chloris
GAGGGAGGGAGGAAGGCGAGCAGCTTTGTCTTTTGGGCACAATAGAAGCATTGAATGCTGAGGAAAAATGGGGGGGAAAAAACAAACAAACAAAAATGGAAGAATGGCCTACGCTGTTGTGCTACTCTGTTGCTTGATGTGTAAAGGAAGTGTTACTCTTGCTGGGACATCATGAAAGAGAAATGCTCTCTGTTTGGGTTGACTTGTTGCATGGGATTCCCCACAACAGGCAGTTTCTAACAGCCTCTGGTTCATTTTCCCTGGCCCACTGCAGGTGAAAGTGACCATGGAAGCAGAGAGGCGCATCCTTTGGTGG
>NW_008688246.1:0-827 GCF_000695815.1 Acanthisitta chloris
GTCCTCACTGGAATGAGGGTTAAGGGGGGTCAGGGGGTGCTCTCCCATGGGTGGGCACCCAAGGGGGTCCCTGATTTTGGGGGACACAGGGGGGGAAGCACCTGCGGTACAGCTTGGACTGGCCGAAGGTCATGATCACCAGAGGCACCTGGAACGTGGTCAGGACCAGGAGCACCTGGAATGGGGGCAGGAAGGATCACACAGGGGTCTGTGGGCACCCCAGCGTGGGTCACCACCCAGGAGGGTGTCCCCTGGGGGGACAGGGGGACCCCCAGACCCCCAGGGACAAAGAGGGACAGAGGGACCCCAACCCCACAGGGACATGGGATCCCACAGGGACAGTGGGACACCCAGACCCTCAGGGACATGGGGACATGGAGGGGACAGATGGACCCTCAGCCCCACAGGGACATGGTGGGGACAAAGGGACCCCCAGACCCACAGGGACAAGGGGGGACAGAGGGACCCTCAGCCCAGCAGGAACATGGAGGGGACAGAGGGACCCACAGGGACATGGAGGGAACAGAGGGACCTCAAATCCCAAGGGACATGGAGGGGACAGAGGGACCCCCAACCCCACAGGGACACGGGGAGAAAGAGGGATCCCCAACCCCACAGGGACATGGAAGTGACAAAGGGATCCTCAGCCCAGCAGGGACATGGGAGGACAAAGGGACCCCCAACCCAAAAGGAACATGGAGGGGACAGAGAGAACCACAGGGACATGGAGGAACAGAGGGACCTCCAATCCCAAGGGACATGGAGGTGACAGAGGGACCCTCAGACCCTTGGAAACATGGGGGGACAGAGGGACCCCCAACCCCACA
>NW_008688247.1:0-7236 GCF_000695815.1 Acanthisitta chloris
CGTCCGGCACTGCCCTTGTCGTGCCTGTCGCGATGCTCAGCGCACCCGGAGTGCGGCACCGACCCTGCTGCAGAGCCCAGGATCAGCCCCGGCTCTTCCTCCCTGACCCCCCGATGTGCTCCAGCGGGACAGACGGTGCCTTTTGGGGACGGGGCAGAGTCACCTGTGCTGGCTGAGGGGCCTGGCTGGGACCTTTGTGATGCCAAAGGTTGTCTGTGTGAGGGAGAAACCATTGCAGGTTTTTCCTGCTGGTTTCCCACCCCTCCTGCACGGCACTGTGCCCTGCACCCCTGGGTGCTCCCACCTGTGCCCAGTTCTCCCCTTGCTGGCTGGATCTGGGTGCCAGGGTGGCCATGGGGGTGCTGAGCAGGCTGAGCCCCAGGATTGCTGTGCTCCCACAGGTGTTTCTGTGCAAAGTTTGCCTTTGGTGCAAACAAGAGCAGGCACATGTCCCTGAGGAGTCTTTGCAAAGAACTCGTGTTTGCTCTAAGAGAGGCCTTTGTACTTGGAGAGGGAGTGGGTAGGGGAGCTGGGAGACACTGATTGCAGCCACGCTTGGGGGCTGAACCCCTCTGCTCCCGACCCCAGGGCTGGTTTGCTTTCCATCTATTCCCACATCCCACAGCTCTCTGGGACCGTGGTCTGGGCTTTGCTGCCCACCCATGGAGTGGTGGGTGCTGTGGTCCTGAGTAGTTCACCGTGGCTGGGCACACAGAGCCCAACTCCAGCATGAGACACCCCACAGCTCCTTCCCTGCCCTGTCCCACCTGCCCAGGCTTGCCCAGACCCCACTCAGGCAAATAATCTATCCCAGGAGCACCCAGATCCCATCCATGGGCTGGGGACTGTGAGAAACCACCCACCCTGGGCACCCAGCAGAGCCCCCCCGAGACGCATGGGGAGAAGTGGGTACAGATGATTCTCTGGTGCACAAGGACGTGCTGATCAGGGAGGTAATTTCTGTAGGGAGCTGAGTTTATAATCCATCTCTTTAAATTCTTGGCATATTTCTTCGAGGATGTGGAGTGTATTTACCTGGTTTTGAGGCTGACAAAGGGGTGAGCAGGTCTGGGAGTCCCTCGGGAGAGGGTCAGGCTTTGCCTCCCAACTGTGTACGAAGCTGATGGGGGAACTGGCTTTCCTTGGGCAGCGTTGGGCTGGGCTTCGTTGGGTCTGATTTTGTGCAAGAAAATCCCACCTTTCCATGATTTTGGTGGAGAAGGACTGCAGAGCCAGGGCTATAAACTTATTCAGGGTGAGAAAGCGCTTCTGGGTTGGGTCAGGTTTTATTTTTTTGTTGTTGTATGTAAAGTTCTGGTGAAGTTTAGACAATTAATGTTTGTTTTATTTCATTTTGGTGACAGAATCAAAGCAAAAAGGGCTTGTGTTGACTCAAAAGGTTTTCCTCTCTGGCTTTTTAGGTTAACCAAAAAAAGAAAGGAAAAAAAATAAAGGAGGCCAAACAAACACTCCAACGTTTCATTTTTGGGTCAAGTCCAAACATTTTGTTTAACATGAAACAAAATGTTTGGGTTTGGTTTCAGGTTGTTTAACCCTTTTGAATACGGTCAAGTTGATTTGTAAAGGAAAAATCAGTGCTTGGAAATTAAGAGCTGAATAATTGTTTTGAAAGTGTAAGTGTGAAAGACACTGGAAATGTCAGGGTGAAGCCTTTCTTGAATTAGTGAAATAAAGGGAAATTCAGGGACTTTCTGTGCTAATTCTCAGTTATTTTTCCAGCCAAAACAATGCCAAATTTTGCCTGAATTCCCAAATCCTGCCTGTAGCCTCCGAGTCACTGGTTTGACAATTTCCAAGCGTGCTCTGTTGCACTGGCTCGTGGTTTCACTCTGGGAAAACGCTGCCCTGGGCTTGGGTGTGAACCAAAACCACTCTCAGAAATGATAATGAGCTCTGTTTCATTAACTTATTATTAGTCAGTAATTAGTGGGATCAGTGAGGTGACATGAACTGCTGTGACAAAGGTCCATGCGAGCCCCTCGGCACGGCCCCGCTGGGAGGGAGCTGTGCTGGAAGGACATTTGCTCCACATCCTTCTCGTTGCTTCCCACCTTCTCCTGGGTACCATCACGGTGTGGAGGACTCCCCTGTGCCATTGGGTTCCCCTGGCTGGAGGACACAGGGCTGGGCACAGGGTCAACATCTCCAGGAAGGCTCCGTGGCTCCTTCCCGGGGTGTGACAAAGCCCTGGCTGGCTCTGCCCTGCTCCTTTTGCTGTGGATCCAACCAGCTTTGTTTTCACGCTGCATTCAGGACGAAAAGTAAGAAATCTACTTGTTGGTTGGGTTTTTGTTTTCACTTGACAAGTTGAAGGATCCAAAATAAGTAATGAATTGGAAAGCAGTCGGATGGTTGTTCCAAGTGGCGTTGGGGTGTCGCATTATTCGAGTGCAGGACTGTGACCACGTTTGGGCTCACACCGATTTCTCAGTGCTAAAATGCTTCCTTTTAGTCCAGAATAAACCTGGAGGTCTTGGATACAGCACAGGAGTGTTGGGCTCTTGATAGAGCTAAAGATCGTGGAGAGTAGTTGGATTTTGGGCTGTAATTTTATTTGTTCCGTAAATCGGCATCACCTACCCCAAAGACACCAAAATAATGTGATTTAGGGAAGAGTTTCTTACACCTGGATCCTGCAGGAGCCAAATTCAAGTGTTTAATAATATTCAGGAATGACTTGAAATTATTGGGGATCGGTTTTGGTTTTCTCTTTGGGGACTCACTGAGGTTTGTGTGGCTGGTTTGACCTTCACTTCAGCCTTTTGCATATGGCTGGAGCCACTGCTGTGGGAGTGAGGAAACTGGGTCTCTTTCCAGTGAATATTGAGATTTTTGGATCATTATCCCTGTGGGAATGGGAGGGAGAAGCTGCACAGCAAGCACAGCGGGTGGGATTTGGTGGCTGTGTGGGGGTCCCTGCCAGCCCGTGGCAATCCCAAGGGCACAGGGAACACTGCGGGCACCACACATGGGAACAGAGGCAGGAAAAAGTCCTGAGCACCTCCAAGTGAGGGGTTTCTCTTTCTTCAGAGGGATAACCAGGGTGGGCTTCCCATCACCATAAGTGTGTGTGTATCCCGTTGCGTGTGCCAAGGGAGAAATCACGGTGAACACAGCACGAGCAGGTCACGGACTGTGTTTCTCCTGGAAGGATCTGGAGGTGCTTTACTGGCGTTAACGAGACCTTGATGTGTCCCAGCAGAACACTGGGACCCTCTTTGCTTCTCCCTCCCTGGGTGAACAGTCTGGCTGGCATTCCCAGAGTGGGCATGAGCCCCTTGAGCCCCGTTCCTGGGGTGGGACAGGGATGTTTTGGAGGGCTGGGGCAGAATATGCACCCAAGGGATCTTATGTCCTTCTGAACCAGTTAATAATACTAACAGTACTTTTAATAATGAAAAGACACCTGGTACTTTTCCCCTGCCAGCAGAGATTGATCCTTGTTTTCCCTCCCCGCAGCGAGGACCCGTGGCGGGCGGCGAAGATGATCAAGGGCTACATGCAGCAGCACAACATCCCTCAGAGGGAGGTGGTGGACGTCACTGGCCTCAACCAGTCGCACCTCTCCCAGCACCTCAACAAGGGCACCCCCATGAAGACGCAGAAGAGAGCTGCCCTGTACACGTGGTACGTCCGCAAGCAGCGGGAGATCCTCCGGCGTAAGTACCCGCGGCGGCGCTCGCCCGTCGGGCTGGCAGGGGGAGAGGGCCCTGAGTCCTGGTTCTGCCCCCTGACTCTGCTGTTAGCATCTCCCCAAAACAGATTGTCAAGTAAAATGAGTTCAAGGTGCAGGAAAACTGGGTGATGGCCCCTCTCAGGGACAGGGGCACCGCGTGGGTTCCCCCAAGTCCATCCGCACAGCTGAGTTTCTGGGCATTTGTATTTATTAGAGCTGGGAAAGCAATTAGTGATGGCTCACAATTAGGTGCCTTTGCCACCTCTGTCCCCTTTTCCTTGCTGTTTCTCAGACTCCTCATTTACTGCAACTACTTGCAAAGAAAGTGAAGAGAGAGGAAACAAAACCCCCCTCAAAATTGCTCCTGTCTGTGGCGGGTTTTGGGGCAGGCTGTACTGTTTATGATTTTGAGCAAGCACACAGACTATTCCTTTGTGCACCTCTCTGTCCATCCCCAGTTTTGGGCTGAGCTGCAGTTTGGGGAACTGACACTCCCTAGAAAGGGCTCTGCCTCCCTCCTCCCAAAGGATGCAATATCCAGCAGACTGGAAGTGCAGAAAAGGGTTCAACACCAAATACCATTGCTCTGAAAACACACCTTGAGACTTTAGAGCAAACAGACCCTGCTCCAGCCTTGCCCTGCATTTCCCCCCCGTCACAGGGGGGGGAAGCCATTATAAAAAGAGGGAGAATTCCCCTGCAAAACTGGGAATAATAAAACCCTCCCATTAATCTCCTTTTACTGCCGTGGTGACAAGTGCCGGGGCTGAGGCGGCTGCCGAAGGTCACCTCTGGTGCTGCCGCCCCGGGCACAGAGCTGATGTCCCACTGTGCTGGGATGGGAGTGGGAGAGGGAGCTGGAGGAGAGCTCTGGGTGAGCAGAGTGGGGCACCCTCCTGGGGGGCTTTGGAGTCATCCTGCCCAGCTCCTCACTCTCAAAAATCCCCCAAAACAAGCGCAGGCTGGCAGGGACCCTGCCATGAATATGCATGGGCATAGGCACATGCCTCCCCATTAACCAGGGATGGAAATAGGCTGGTCCTTCCCGGGGTGGGTGGCAGGGAGCACCTGGCTCGTTCCAAAGCATGCTGCGGGCTCGGGGAGCTGCGGGAGGGGGCACGGGGGTCACCTCCGCGCGGGACCTGCGTCTGAGCGGCGGCGACAGGCCAGCTCACGTCTGCTCCTTTCTCTTTCAGAGTTCAACCAGGCAGTCCAGGGTTCTGGAAATATGACAGACAAAGGCAGTCAGGATCAGCTGCTGTTTCTCTTTCCAGAGTTCAATCAGCAGAACCAGGGGGCTGCCCAGCTCGACGACGCCTGCTCCGAAACCCCCAGCAAGAAGATGCGCCGCAATCGGTTCAAGTGGGGGCCAGCCTCCCAGCAAATCTTGTACCAGGCCTATGACCGCCAGAAGAACCCCAGCAAGGAGGAGCGTGAGGCTCTGGTGGAGGAGTGCAACAGGTAACAGCTGCCCCACACCACCTGCTGCTGCCTCACCTGCCTCCCAAAAAACTGCACGTGATGCCAGGCTGGCTCCTTGCATACCACCCTGGCCACCGTCTCCTGGCACAGCTTTGCTGAGCTGCTTGGCCTCTCCTTGCCTTGTTTTCCCTGTCTGGGTGATGTTTGGGGCTGAGTGAGCTCCACACTGGGGCAGGGATGCCATGGGGATGCTACATGGATGTCACAGGGATGCTGTAGGGATTGAATGGGGATGCTACAGGGATGCAATAGGGA
Source organism: Acanthisitta chloris (assembly GCF_000695815.1). Classification (NCBI taxonomy): domain Eukaryota; kingdom Metazoa; phylum Chordata; class Aves; order Passeriformes; family Acanthisittidae; genus Acanthisitta; species Acanthisitta chloris. The sequence continues at coordinate 5,435 of NW_008688247.1, forward strand.
TGCAACAGAGATGCCACAGGGATGCTGCAGGGATTGAATGGAGATGCTACAGGGATACCACAGGGATGTAACAGGGATGCTGCAGAGATTGAATGGGGATGCTACAGGGATGCCACAGGGATGCAATAGGGATGTTGCAGGGATTGAATGGAGATGCTACAGGGATGCCACGGGGATGCTGCAGCATTACAGCAGCATCTGAGGGAGGGGGGTGGCTTTTACAGCATGGACATAGTTGGAAAGAGCAGCCAGGTTTATAGGAAGGTATTATACACCCTCAAATTCCCCTGTCAGCTTGAGGCCTCTGGCTGGCAGTGCTGTCAGGGACCCCCCAGCAGCAGCCTCACTCCAACGTGTCCCCTTGCACACGCAGGGCCGAGTGTCTGCAGCGAGGAGTGTCCCCCTCCAAGGCACACGGGCTTGGCTCCAACCTGGTGACGGAGGTTCGTGTCTACAACTGGTTTGCCAACCGGCGGAAGGAGGAGGCTTTTCGCCAGAAGTTGGCCATGGATGCCTACAGCTCGGGGCAGCCCCCACACAGCATGAACCTGCTGCTGTCCCACGGCTCCCCCCACCACAACCAGCCCAGCGCCTCCCCTCCCAGCAAAATGCCAGGTAAGCCTCGTCGAGGGTGGTTGGGTGGTGATGATGGAGTGGTCATGGCACAGGTTTCTGTTTCAGCTGGGGATGGGGTGCTGAGTCCATGGGGCTGTGCCTTGAGGAGGGGGAGGATGGTCACCCTGGTCTCTGCTGCAGCCCTGATGAGGGATGGTGATGCTGAGAGGAGCATGTGCTGTCCCTGCAGTGTTATGGCTGGGCAAGCCACGTGGTGAGGGCTGGATTTCTGTCGTGCCAAGGGTAAATTGGTGCTTGCTCAGTTGGTTTAACTCACTGGAGTTCCTGTGTGGGTTCAACTGAGCAGGGGGAGCTGCTTTGTGCCTGGGTACCAATGTTGGGGTCATGGGGTACAGCCCACCAGGGAGCACTGATCTTGGGGGTGCACAGGCAATGCTGCAAAGCTCGTAGGAAGATGTGCAGCATGTCCTGGTTTTGCTGCAGGGCTGGAAATACCCCAGGCTAGATGCATGATGCTGCACTGTCCCTGTGCCAGAGTGGAGGGAGGTGGATGAAGAAAGCTGCTGGGGGGTGCAGGGCTCACCCCAACCTCTGTTTCTTGGCCTGGCCCCGCTCTGCACAGTAAGGAGCTTTCTGGGCAGAACAGACCCACCAAGAACTCCTGGGGGATTTAGGCAGGAGATAACACTGCAGGGAGGGGACTGCCTACCCAGGGAGGCTAATCAGGGCAGAGAGGCATTGTTGGGAGAACAATCCCCATTGTCTCTTACCTGCCCTCAGCAGCCAGCAGGCAGAGGGAGAGGGTGCTCAGTGTTGGGGGTCAGAGCAGGAGCTGCACCTCAACCACCCTGTGTCCCCCTCGGACACGGCACCGGCACGGCCTGGCCAGGGAGGCTGAAACCAGCCACCTCCTGGAAATGACCCTGCCTGGCTCGTTACACACCCCCAGCTCGTTACATAGCAAATCAAAAGGAGCCCGTGCGGCAGAGAGTCCCTGCAGGAAGGGCAAGGTGCCTGCGGAGAGGAGGAGTGGGGCTGCACTCCAGCCCGTGGGCGTTAGCAGCCCCCAGTGGTACCAAGGGATGCTCCAGCTCCAGGCGGGTGGGCAGCATCCCCCAGCTCCCAGCCGACAGCCCCCCCGGGCCCCCAGCCGAGGGAGGCACAGTCAGCATACCCCGGCTCCCAGCCGAGCGAGGGACGGGCAGCATCCCCCAGCTCCCAGCCGA
>NW_008688248.1:0-11335 GCF_000695815.1 Acanthisitta chloris
CGGCTCGGCCGGGTACCGGGGCAGGCTGGGGAAGGTTGTGCGAGAGGAGGATGTTGCGACAGGAGATTTGTCCATAGGTGCTGGCTATGCGTCTCGGAATAGGTGTCGCGTTATGCTGCTGAACTTTTTTTTTTTTTTTCCCTACTTCGGTGTAAACCGCCCACACGAAATAACCCGGTGATCGTACAGCAGTGTGGATTTGCTGATGCGATTCTGTCAGGAACATAATGGTCATCTCTCCTCTGCTGTCTTTGCGCACCTGTTTGGGTTTTATTCCGTGTTCCTTTCCTGGCATAGGATACTGATATCTTTGAGATACTGAATGCATATTTTAATAGCTAAAAGCTTGGTGTGGATGCTTCCATTTAAACAGGCTGTGTGAGGTATCTTACTGCATCAGAGAGCAGCATCAAGGGCTTTGCAGTGTGTCTTGCCTTAAAAAAGGGAGAAAAACCTCAAGCCACAAGAGCAAAAAGAATTCACCTTCCTGCAGCTTCTATCCTTGAAACAAAGTGAGAATAGCAGTACATTGTGGAAGGCTGCATCTAGTGGGTGAACTCAGAGGACGAGAGCAGTTAGGAACAGATGCTTTGCAAACATCATATAGTTGTACTTGGGACTTGCGTTTTTATACGAATCATTTCGAACCACTTGCGAATCAACAAAGATGTGTAGATCCCAGCAGCAAAATCTAACTTAGTTTTCTCAAATAACAGCTTTGAACTATGTTGTGTTTCTCACAAAGTAGTGCATCTTAAATATGGAAACACACTGGCATTTTTCATTTGTCTTGTGGTCAACAGGACAGATACAGCCTTGGAACAGGAAGGGACAGCTTTGGTTAAATCAAAGGTGTAGCACACAGATTGATGGGAGCCAAAGGCCTCCAAAAAGGAAAACCAGGCTGTGATTGCCTCTGCTTTGAGCAGGGGTTTTTGGAGACAGGCCATACAGCTCTTTGCAAGTGAAGTTCCTGTGTCATGACAGTTTTTATTACAAAATTTAGAAATTAGAGATTAGGAAACCAGGGCTATGATGTAATCATGCTGAAAAACAAAGAAAGCAATCCTTTTGTCAATATCTGTGCTGAAGGAAGCCATGGGAGAGTCATGAATGTTTCATTTTACAGTAGTGGAAGCTCAAAAAAAGGATGAAGAATTGGACTGTCCGAAAACAGTTGGCTTTGAGGATTCTGCCCCACTGTGATAACAGCCATCAAAATAATTGAAATAAATATCGTGCTCCTGTCTAGGAAAGGAAACTGTGCATCAGGCAAAACAAGATTTAGGGTTTATTTGCTGTTTCTTTGCAAACAGCAGTTTCTTCCCTCCCTCTCCTCCTGCTTTCCTCACCAAACTTCACGTGAACAAGTTACAGCAGAGTAAGAGAAGTGTTCTCTTGGGTGGTTGGCAAGTTGGGTATGAGTGGGAGAGGAAATCAGACTTGGCCTTCTCTTTTCTATTTATTGTGTCTTTTGTTTTCTTTCCTCCCATTAAAGGTTACAACCTTAATGGCCACGAAGTTATTTTTGTAGGGAAGGAGTGGATAAAATTCTTATTAAAAAGTTGTGCAGCTACCAGGGATGGTGGAAAACAATGATTAATACATTGATTCATTTTTGGTGCTAAATGAGTGAGGGACTGAGAAACAAATGTTTGAAGTGCAATCAAGAACAATATTTCAACTAAAGAGTCACTTTGGTACTAGTATTAAGATAACATCATGCCAATAGTTAGCCAATACATAAAGAACCAGGTGAAGAAGGTATAACATGATTGAGGAAAGGAACTGGCATCAATAAACAAACCAGCCTTGTCAATTGGCTAATGTGGGAGGCAGATAACCAGAGCACAGGTATAAAGTGATGAAAGTTGTTACTAGTCAGTAATACCAGAAGGGATTGTTAGTTATTACCAGTCACAAACTGAATGAGTCAGCAACACCATTTCATTGCTAAAAAATATTGTGCAAATCCAGGGACAGAGTAGCTCATGCTTAACTAGGTGTCTACTGGACTGATCCTTGGGGGGGTGGACTGTGGGGTGTGTTTGCTTCTCCCCCCTCTGCTCAGAAAGCAGAGTGGCTGGGGAGAATTCACAGGATTCAATTTAAGCAAAAGCATGGGGTAAATTGAGGAAAAAGGATGTTAGCTGTCTGGTTGGATTCAGCGAAATAGAAGCCTCCTGTTTGTCCCTCTTTTATCTTCTGCTTTGGCCTGTTGCTTCTGAGCACCTTCCTCATCGAATGTAGCAGGAGCAATCTGTTCTGTGTGCTTGCTGTAGTCTAACAGCCTTTAAAACTGCTGTAGAAATAATTTTATCTCTTGATCTGTGCTATGTCCTATGCTTGAAAATCTGTCAAAAATGTCTAAAAATGCTGTACAGGAAAAAAAAGTCTCCAGTATAGTAAAATAATACAATACACCATTTGAGGGCAAAGTCAACTTTAAAATGGTTTACCTGCTTCTTATCTGTCAAGAAAGACCAGAGGCATTGTTGGTAGACATAACGTCTACTTTAGTGGCTGTTTAATCAGGATTGACTTAATATTCATGACTTTTCCTCTTTCCACTCCTGTTTTCCAACAGCAGGTCATCTCTACTGTCTGCTGCTAAGCCCAGAATTTGTGTCTTATCTGAAATGTACACATTTGCAGTGCTTTGTGGCAAGTCTAAATCTTTCCAGTTCCTTGTGTATCAGAATCTTTACGTTGTGGCTCTTTTTACCCATTCACCCAGCTAAAATTAACTTCTTGGCTCTTGTTCGTCCGATTTTGATTACTGCAGCATCTTTTTCTCCACCTTTGGCACAGTCTTGCTCAACTACATTCATAACATGTTGGCAAAAATTGCCCTGCTGGTGAATTCCATTACTTCACTGTGTCAGAGGAACATTTTGTTGATTAGCCATACCTGGATGTAGTTTTTCTGATGCTCCAGGGAAAGACATGTGGCATGGGGAGGAACAATCCCAGATGTGATGTTTGTGTCCCCTGCAATAGAAGTTATATTTCTCTCCCTAGCGATCATCACCCAAAGAACTGAGTTATAAAATTGAATCAGTTAAACTGTCTTCTATTTCTCTTATCTTATGCTTGGATTGTAAGCCTTGTGCCTGAGATCTGTTCTTTCCCTGCCCCTAGCACAGAGCTCTGGTGTAGCAGAGTTGTGGCTGTTGGTTGGGTTTTACGGGTAACAGTGGTGAGGCCAAGGATAAAACTGACTTACTGGTTCTATGTGAGTGGAAAAATAGAGAGCCTCTCTGTACTGAAGAGTAGACTGGGCCTGTTCCTACCGACTCAGTTCTGGGGATTAGATTCTCAGTAAGGGCCTTGCTCATTTGGCCTTTGGTGTTTCCCTTTTTGAATGAACAACCAGAGTGGAACGGGCCTACTGTTGTCTGTGTGTTTAACATAAGACCCAGAAATTCAGGATATTCTATTGGGAGCACTTCTGTTTCTGCTCCCAGAAGGAATGGACTGGGTGAGGTAATCATCTCTTCTGCTTCAGTGTTCCATGTTGCATAATTCCACAATTACTCCACAGATCTGAATCAAGATAACTGCTGAAGGAAAGAAGGGTAAAAGAAATCAGGGAGACTGTGTTGTTGTGTTCTGGCAGAGCTGCACCTCAGCTGACCAGGGGCTTTGCTTTCCTTCTTCACATCCCAACAGCCTCTTCCAGCTACAGGAGGGTGTTATGTTGCCTGAGCAGTGTAATGCCTGGATGGAAGAGAGGCCTGTTTCTTGATCAGAAGCATCAGGAACTCCTGAAAGAGGCTGCAAAACAATGCCCAGATGAACCATCCCGAGTTGGAGAATCAGCCTTAGAGTGCTCATCAGTGGGTACCCATTAGTGCTGTGTTTGGAAGGTGATCAAGCTCCAGCAGCACTTAAGCAAAGTGCCTGCATGGCACTGTGGAGCAAAATGCAAGTTGGAAGTCAAGCTTTAGCTCTTCCATGGCAAAGGTTTTCCTGCAGAGTTAAGGTAGATTTGTAGTTGTTTGGATGCCTAGTTTGCATCGTAGTTTTTACTTGTAAAAATCTCACGTTAAGGAATATTTTGCCTCTCCTTACCAGAGGGATTATTAAGGAAGTACTGTGAACACTTAGTACCTCTTTTCTTCCTGCAACCATGATTTTATTTATTTTTATATTGAAAGTACCCATATATATAGGGGTATTCCCCCTCTCCCCTGCTTTAACTTGTCTACTGAGGATCTGCAAATTGTAGTTTGAATTTAACTGAACCATCAGGTTAAATTCTCTCTGCTTAGTTGTTAATGTATTTTTAGTGTAGTGTATGAGAGAGCTTTTGGTGCTGTGTTCTGGTACAGGTGCCCTGCCATGCTCTGTTAGGCAGCACGATGCTTTCATGTGGTGCTAGAGATTGGGGTCTGAGGATGCAAATTTCTTGGGGTGAGAGCAGAGTTTTTATCATCCAGTCTGTAATCCAGGTCTGTTCTGCCAAGTCACATTTGAAAGCACCACTCTCTGTCATATGTAGTCAGTTCCACATTCCAAGTCCTCTAAATGTGCAGCAGTGCAGGGTCCAGTTAGGAAACACTTTGTATGTAAAACTGAGTTCTTTGGTTTGGGTATATTAAAATGATGCTAAGTTATATTGTAGTCTACATAGTTTTTTATGGGTTTTCTCCCTTATGTGTGTGTGGTGGTGGTTGGTTTTTTTTGGTTGGTTGGCTGGGGATTTTTTGGGGGGAGGAGTGTTGTTTAGTATTGCATTGTTTATTTTTAGGGGGGTGTTTTTGTGGGATTTGGTGGTTTTGTTTGTTTAGGTTTTCTCTTCCCCCCCTCCCCCCAACAAACCTTTTGATTATTGATTCTTAAGTTAGCATTTAACTTTGGAATGATCGTAGAACTTGTTTTGCTACCTGTTAGGTTTGCCTTGTAATTATGTATTTTACTATGTGTATTTCATAATTTCTCCACCCACCTCTGCTCCAGCATGTTAATCTTTCTTCTCTGCTGACTTTACGGAGGCTCTGTATTTAGTAGAGGTTGACTTACTCATTTTCTGGTTGTCAGGTAGAAACTGGTGTTTCTTGGAGCCTGATGCTCCTTCTGGATCGATCGAGTTTGTCCTTACTGACCCCGTGGATCTTATGGTCCATTTGATTAGTTGGGATATCTTTTTTTAATCTTTTTTTTTTTCTTTTTAATGGTAGAGACTGTGTCTCTACCATGGGCTGTTCCTGTGTGGGTGTTTCTCCTGCAAATATACTTGTTTGTCACAACATGTCAGGAAGACGAGCCACATATACTTTCCTGTGTGTGAAATCGTACTAGTCTTACTGCTTTGTGGCTCTCAGCAACAGGGAGAAGTTAAGAGATGGAGGACGTGGTGATTGCAGGCATAGCAGGAAAGCTGCCAGAGTCTGAGAACTTGCAAGAGTTTTGGGAGAACCTGCTTAATGGAGTTGATATGGTCACAGAGGATGATCGAAGGTGGAAGCCAGGTGAGTGCTATTGTCCCTTCTTTTGGAGCCCTGAGTTCTGAGCATTTCAGAGGCATTATCCTATTAAAAGAGAGGATTTATGAGATGTGAAACCCTGCCAGAGCTAAATTCTCTTCTGGTATGTCATCAAGAAATTCAGGAACACTTTTATGAAGGTCTCGTGCAATCCGTTTTATAATGTTGTGTCCCATGCAGCAGTAGCTTATATATAATGTGTGTCTTTCAAATAAAAGAGCACTGACAGAGCAGCTAGGCAGCATCAGTTTGTGTCTGCTGTTGATAGCTGTGACAGTAAAATGGCTCTGACATTTTTCTGGGTTCCGAAGTAGCACAGGGTCTCTAGTCCTGTGATTTATGTCTTTTTACAATGTCCCTTTTTGTCTGATTGTCCTTTTGAAGTGTTTGGCACATGTCTACTCAATTCAAGCTAGTGATTTGCAGAAGTTAAAAGCAGCTTTTGTTTTTCTTCTAACTGGTGACTGACTGGAACCACTGATTTGGACTCTATATGTGCTTGGTACTACTTGCCAAAGCAAAAACATCTAAACTAGATGGGGTATCCTTTGCTGCCATATCCAGGAGAGTCTCAAAAATTACTCTTGGATTATTGAATGCAGCATTCCCATTTCCAGATGAGGTGGGTCAGTAGATACTCATGGGTACTGCACAGGGAAGTGAGGTCTCATGTGTAATAGAGAAGCAGCTGTGGCCATGCTGTACTTTCTCAGCTGGTAGCTGCTTGAAACCTGAAGTATTCTGTAACTCAGTGTTGATTTTTTCAATTTTTTCTTTGTTCTCAGGAATTTATGGACTGCCCAAGAGAAATGGAAAGCTCAAGGACATAAGCAAATTTGATGCATCTTTTTTTGGGGTTCACCCTAAACAAGCTCATACCATGGATCCTCAGCTTCGCTTGCTGTTGGAAATTTCTTACGAAGCTATTTTGGATGGAGGTAAGCAGATGAATGACCAAAGAGGGAGAACTATGCTGTATTGTCTCTGTGCCACAGGTGCACACAAGCACCTGTGTGATGAGAACTCTTAGCAAGAGAAGCCATCACATTAGAGAGTTGACCAAGGACCTGGTACAGTGGTTAGAACAAAGCTCTCTTCTCTGGAATGCAAACCAGGAAGTCTGTGCTGACTGCCAGCAAATCTGTACCTGCATCATATGGTACAACCAGTATAACAGAATCACTTGAAGAGTCAGCAGTTGTAGAGCTTCTCTGTGTTCTTCTCTACCCTAATGTCCCATATTAATTCCTTTGTAGACGGATATATTTGTAGTGCAAAAGGAAGATGACTTGGTTAGAATGTTCATCCATGGTCTAAAAGACTGACAGGTGGCCTGATGTATTCCTGTCTATTGGCCAGATTCTTGGAAAATTTGTAGCATTTATCTGTTTCTGTAGAAGGGTTGCCAGGAGGTCTGCTTTCTGAAATGGGACCCTCTCTCCTTGGTCAGTGTCTTGGGCTTTTGAGTTACTTATTCACAGAGCTAGGAAATTTATTCTTCATGTTAATCAGTTTCATATACTGACTATTGATGGATACAAACTGAAGGAGGGGAAATTTAGGTTCTATATTGGGAAGAAATTCTTCCCTGTGAGGGTGGGGAGACACTGGCACAGGTTGCCCAGGGAGGCTGTGGCTGCCCCAACCCTGGCAGTGTTCACAACCAGGTTGGATAAGGCCTTGAGCAACCTGCCTGGGATGGGAGGTGTCCCTGCCCAGGGCAGGGGGTTGGGACTGGATGATCTTTTAAGGTCCCTTCCCTTCCAACACATTCTGTGATTCTAGGACTTACTGAGGTTAACTCTTGCTCCTCTGATGCTGAGCCTCAGCCTGGAGACTTGAATATTCTGTTTGTCTCCAGGTCTCCGGAAGCACAGAGAAGAAACAGCAGAGATTACTGCCAGTTGAGCTTGCTGTGTGGGTTTTCAGAGCAAAGCTGTTTCTTGTTCTGGCTGTTGCCTTTTTTTTTTTTTTTCTCTGCTTAGGACTTACTGAGGTTAACTCTTGCTCCTCTGATGCTGAGCCTCAGCCTGGAGACTTGAATATTCTGTTTGTCTCCAGGTCTCCGGAAGCACAGAGAAGAAACAGCAGAGATTACTGCCAGTTGAGCTTGCTGTGTGGGTTTTCAGAGCAAAGCTGTTTCTTGTTCTGGCTGTTGCCTTTTTTTTTTTTTTTCTCTGCTTAAGAATTTTTTTACTTTCTGTCTCGTACTCCACATCTGGGCTTTGTGCATGGCTAGAGACAGATATTGATGTGTTCACATGACATTCCTAGTGCAGTGATTTTTCTCCCCTTCAATCTCCTCCTTTCCTCTGCACTGGAAGTCAGCTTTTAGCTTCTCTCCCTCAGCACTTGTGCCTTTCATTGTCCATACACTTTCTTACAAAGACTCTAGCAATACCCAGCTAGGCTGAAAAGCTGTGTCAGGGTTCTGACAGTGTGTTCTGGCCAAAAGCCAATACCAAAGTTCTGGTGGACTCTGAGGACTTGTAAGGTCTGCAGTTGAAGCAGATAAAAGCTTACTGAAGGTAAGGGAGCAATGCTACAGGCCTGCCAGAAAGGGACAATAAGTAGTATTTGGTGAGCTGGTGCCAGTGTACCTGATATCTCCCCAGTTAGCCTCTCATTGTAAGTTAGTTTACTATAATCTACCTTCCAATATCCCCACAGGTATTAATCCGACCACCCTCCGTGGCACGGACACAGGGGTGTGGATTGGTGCCAGTGGGTCAGAAGCTGCTGAAGCCCTTAGCCAAGATCCAGAAGAGCTTTTGGGATACAGTATGACTGGCTGCCAGCGTGCTATGCTTGCCAACAGGATTTCCTACTTCTACGACTTCACAGGTAAGTGCCCCCCAAACTGATGCTGATCAGCAGTTGCAATTTCAGCATGATTGTACCCCAGTTGCTGTAGAGGAATGGGATGGATATGATGGCAAAGACCCCTTTTGGGAAGAGAAAGTAGCACATAACTGCTCTAAGGAGGTAATATATTGTAAGTGTATGGTAAGACTCATTGTAAGGCCTTGTAGCTCAGCTGCTGTGCATGGCTGGTGTTCACCTGAAAGATGGTCATGGCAGGAGGCTTGCATAAAAAGGCTAAAAACTTAGACTGCTCTTTGGTACCAAGCTGTGTAGAAGTCAGCTAGCCCAGACATACTGACTGTAGCAGTTGGCTCTTTTTGAGTAAAGTGGAAGAAGTAGGAGAGCCACCAAAATGAAGTGATTGAAGGCATAGACATGACTCGATCCATGTATGATATTGAAGAGAGTGAAGGGATGGGAATTGATCTGAAGAGCAGCAGAGAATGGAGGTTATGGTAAGGGTAGTACCAGGAAGGGGGAGGGATTTTATTGGCAAGAATGGGGAATTAGGTGAGACCTGCCTGTGAAACTGATCTTTCTGGTGGAGAGACAGAATTCTTCAAAATGCCTTAAAGCCAGTCTGTTCACAATTTTTCCCACCTTTCTCATCCCTTATCTAGTAAGCAAGCAGAGATGGTGTTTCTTGTCTCCCATTATATCAGGTTTACCTGCTATGTGCTGAAGCAACTCTTAAATCTTACATTTTTTATATGTTTAGTCTTTGTCTTATGATCCCATCCTGTAGTCTTTGGAGAACAGTCTAGGAAATTAAGCTTTTTTTCTTTCTCCTTTTTTCCCTTTCTGTTCCCTAAGGACCAAGCCTAACTATTGACACAGCCTGCTCCTCTAGTCTCGTCGCTCTGGAAAACGCTTATAAGGCAATTTGTCATGGACAGTGCAATGCAGCCCTAGTAGGAGGAGTAAACCTCTTGCTGAAACCCAACACATCTGTGCAGTTCATGAAACTGGGTATGCTTAGCCCTGATGGTGCCTGCAAGGCTTTTGATGTTTCAGGTAAGACTTTAGTCCCAAAACTTGTCATGTTATGAGAGGACCTGATTGTGGAGTCTGTGACCAGCTACTCGTCTAATAAAGCCAAGAGCTGCTTCATAGTTGTTCCAAGGTGTTTGGGACATACCCTGCACCTGGTTTGTGTTGCATACTCCATTGAACCTGGAATATGAACTGTGGGGAAGTAACTGACACTGTATGATTCATTCCTCTGGCACTGGGGAGAAGAAAGATCTGTCTCTTGGTGGAAACTTTCTATCATTTGTGATGGGCACTGTGCCTTCCTGGGGCATGACTTTTTCTTTAAGCAATAGATACCTCATATTCTCCAAGCAGTTTGTTGTAAGCAGGAGCTCTGAAACGAGAGAATCTTACTGCATGGTGTTTTGCAACATTTTTCAAAGCAGAGTGGAGTCAGTGACTTGTTCTTCTCTCTTTGCTGTCAGGAAATGGATATTGCCGCTCTGAAGCTGCTGTTGTTGTTCTTTTGACCAAGAGATCTATGGCTAAGAGGATCTATGCTACAATAGTCAATGCTGGTATTAACACTGATGGCTTTAAGGAGCAAGGTAGGTCTTGGGCCACTGAAAAGAGATACTTACAGAACTGTTCAGTCTAGAGCCTTTGTCATCAAAAATGGGCTATTGTGGGGTTCTTCAGATATGTGAATTTTTTTTAGTGTTTGTGGGCTTTTTTTTTCTCTTTCTGTTTGGTGAGACAAAGTTCAGGGCCCTATTTTGTAAAGAAGTTGGAGAGAGGTTTCTCCTGTATGAAGCAACAGCAGTGCTCTGTTGCTAGTTTAGCCTTCCTCAGGACATCTCCGCAGTAACTTCTGATGGTAGAAATGTAGGTAGTGATATGATTCTGATGGTAGAAATGTAGGTAGTGATATGACTCTTGTCCTTCTGTTGTCCAACTTCTGCTCTCCAGTTATGGAGACACCAAGTTTCACATGTTCTGCTTAATCTAGATGGTATCTAGTATTCTGTTAATCGCTATGGTTCCAGCCTAGTCTAACTCATTACTTTAAGTTCATTTCTGGTTCCTCTGCTTTTCTTAGAAAGAGCCTGGAGGCTTATTGTGTTTGGTGCTAAGGACATGGTGTAAATCCTGAAACGGTTGCTGTAGTTTTTTTTGTCCTGGTAGCCCCAAGCAGTTGAAAGGGAGTTAAAATGAGAACAGGAAGCAGGTCATGGGAGAGAAGAATTGACAGCAATTTTGATCCTAGGTGTTACATTCCCATCTGGAGAGATGCAGCAGCAGTTGGTCAGATCTTTGTACACAGAATGTGGTGTCAAACCTGAAGAAGTGGAGTATGTTGAAGCTCACGGGACAGGCACCAAGGTCAGCATGCCCCTTTGGGTTTGGAGTGTTTTCTTCCCTTTCATCACTTGCCACACTTTCCCATTAAACTGTCTTTTGTTTTTTTTTCAAAGTGAAATCTTTTTCCCTTCTACCTGTTAGTAGAATGTGTTCCATTTCACCACTTTCGGATTTTGTCCAAACATCTTAATCTTTCAGATTTCTCTTTTGTGGAGTGGAAGTGCTAGCTAATAGTTGTTCTGATTCTCTTTGTCCTAGGTCGGAGATCCACAGGAAGTAAATGGCATTGTAAATATCTTCTGTCAGTATAAGAAGGAGCCACTGTTGATTGGATCAACCAAGTCAAACATGGGTCATCCAGAGCCTGCCTCTGGGCTTGCTGCATTAGCCAAGGTAATGGGGCTTGAGAAGGAAAATTTGGGAAGTGGGGGAACTTAATGTGTGGTGGGCATTAATATTTATTTGGTTTAGGGAAAATTTGCATTGATCCAGGATAAAGTGTTCACTGGTAATGATAAGGACTCAGGTGATCCTCACTTAACTACTTGCTCCACATGCAAATACCTGTCAAAGCTCAGGTGGGTATTCTGCAAGCCACAGATGCCCAGGTGGCCCTGTGCTGTGTGTTCACAAGCTTCAGTTCCCCC
>NW_008688248.1:11353-41694 GCF_000695815.1 Acanthisitta chloris
TCAGAATAAAGGCTGTAGGATCACTTTATTGATCCTTACACTGGACCTTTCAACAGAACTCTGCTGTAAGTCATTTGGGTTTGAGGTGCATACAGGTAGAGGGATTTAGATGTTTGAGTAATTGACAATGACCAAAGATGAGGCAGTGTGGACTTTCAGTGCCAAAAGAGCAGCTGATCCTTCTGGCTTTCTGTCAGGGATGTATCATGTCTTCCTCTTCTCTCTTAGGTTGGCAAGAAGCCAGGTGAGTTCTTTGGGATGAGGCTTGAATAATTGTCTGTCTGAGCAACCAGCCTGCTAACTACTGCTGTAGACAGACAGTTGTCTATTGGCTCTGGCTGCTTAAACTGCTTAGCAGAGAGCTAGCTAATGTTCACACTTGCTTGTAAGCCTATTACCATAGAACCACGCAAACTGAAGTCACGTACACTTCCACAGCTAGAATTTTAGGCTCTTCAGAGTGGTTACTGTGACCTGAATACATACAACTTACTGTGACTAGCCTCATCTGCAAATCATGGAGACAGCAGTGTCTGTCTCTCTGTAGAGGAAAGTTTACCTTTTTTTTTTTTTTTTTTTAGCACCTTTCGCTCTGACACGTTTTTCATAGAAGGAATGATAAGTGAGTCATAAGCCTCTGAATCCCTATTGTGTCGTGTGTTATAAACAGTTTGTTTAGTGGTTTCTGTGATCTGTCAGGACAGGACCATAACTTTGAGGTACTGTTTCCTTCCCCTCTACACCAAGCCAGATGTCTCTTAGGCAGTAACTGTCTTGGGAACTCTGCAGTGTCTGTAAATGTTTTCTTCTGGAATTCCATAAAATCTCTGTGAGATGTCAGTTAGGAAAATAGATCTTGAAAGTATCTGATTTCAGACTTGAAGAGAATCTATTAATTATGTGGATAGGTAGGAATGAGACTAGGGCTTGCCAAGGCCACTTTAGTCAAATTCTGGTAAGGGATGAAAAACTCACCTGCACCTTTGGGCTGCTCATCCTGTGTGATTACTTGCTGGACAGCAAAGACAAAGCTTCTTGGTGGCTCTGGTTGCATGCTCACTGTGCTGTACTCTTGAACTTACGTAGAAACTGTGGCAAACTTGGAAGTACAAATATATATGCAGTGTAAAGCTACAGCAAGTCCAAAGTGCATGGTATTGTAGGTGTAGGACAGTATGCATGAAAATACTTAGCCTGCAGCTTTCAACATGTTGACTGGAGGGGAAATCATAGATATTTATGCTGGTTGGTGTCCCAGGTAAGCTACTATGACTGATAGGCAGCTTGGAGAGGCAGTTCCAAACCAGTCTCTTTCTCTGGCTGTTCTGGAGTGATGAAGGAACTGCCAAACCTACAGAGCACAGAGCGTTGGTGTCTGACCTTGCAGTCTGTGCTGGGCTTGTGCCACAGAGGAGTGTGAGCTTGGTGTCATGGGCTGTATGTAGAGATGCTGCTGACAGAAGGAAGCTCTTGCTTGTTTTTGCACAGCTGTTCTATTCCTCACACTCTTTGTGTACTTCCCTTTGGCTCTGCCAGTTCTGACCAGTCTGCTATTCCTGCTTTTTTGGCTCAAGAAGACAAATGGGTGTAAAGCAGCAAGCAAACTCCGTTACTAGTGCTTCAGCTTGATTCTTTTGCAGCAAAGGCAGAAATAGAGGAATAGTTGTGATTATAAATAGATAGCTATTCTAGATAAATAGAATAGTTGTGATAAGGAAGAGCATATGTGACCATCTGTGACTGGGGAGCGATGAATTGGAATGTGATGAAGGGATGGGGTCATCGAATCATAGAATTTAAGGGTTGGGATGGACCTTACAGATCATCCAGTCCCAACCCCCTGCCCTGCCCAGGGACACATCCTCGCTAGATCAGGTTGCTCAAGGCTCATCCAGCCTGGATTGAACACTGCCAGGGTTGGGGCAGCCACCACGTCCCTGGGCAACCTGGGACAGTGTCTCACCACCCTTAGAGTAAAGCATCTTTTTCTAATATCCAGCCTAAACTTCCCCTCCTTCAATTTGAATCCATTACCCCTTGTCCTATGATTGCAGTTCCTAGGATCTGAAGAGGGAAAAAGATGTGATAGTCTTAGTACCCAGGCTGCTTTTTCAGTAAGACTGCATGGCTTTCCAGTTAGAAAGGGCCTGGAAGCTAACCTTAAAGCTACTACACTCAACTTCCCTGCTGACTTCCTGCATGGACTTAAAATTTGTCTAGGTGAAGGAGGTACTACCCCAGTAAAATCAATAATGCTGTTCTCTGAAATGTCCCTTTATCCAAACAGAGGGAACTGCTTTAATGTATGCTATGTGGTCATTTGTAGTGAAACAATAACAAAAGAATGTTTGTCACCAGACAATGTGGAGCACAGAACACTCTGTTTCTTCTTTCAGGTCATTCTCTCTCTGGAGCATGGGCTGTGGGCTCCAAATCTTCATTTCAATACCCCAAATCCTGAGATTCCTGCCTTACAGGATGGCTCTTTGGAGGTCGTTTGTAAACCAACCCCAGTGAAAGGTGGCCTTGTCAGTATCAACTCCTTTGGCTTTGGAGGTGCTAATTCTCATGTCATTCTGAGGCCAAACAAAAACAAATGCCAGCCTCCGAAGACTTGTAACACACCAAGACTGGTTCAGATTTGTGGCAGAACCCAGGAAGCTGTGGAAGTGCTGATTCAGGAGGGCAGAAAGCACGGAGGCTGCAGCCCCTTTGTAAGCCTGCTCAGTGATATCTCTGCAGTTCCTGTGTCCTCCATGCCCTACAGGGGCTATGTGCTGGTTGGCACTGAGAGTGACATAAAAGAGGTTCAGCAAGTTCAGGCATCTGGTAGACCACTCTGGTACATCTGCTCAGGTAAGTGTGCAGCTCTGGGTCCAGGCTTCTCCATTCTGCTGTAGATCTGGGGCTTGAGCAATTGGATTCTGTGCTCTAATGTTGTTTTCCACTGTAGCATGAGGAAATAGTTGGCAGCATCATGATATGTCAAGGAGACTTGTGTTTGCTGTGTTTTATCAAAACCTTCCAACTTAACTATCTTACGATGATAATGAAGTCCAGGAAGATAAAAAAGCCTAATTTAGAGGGTGTTAGAAATGTACAATGTTTTGCTCTTGGTTAGAATTCTCTGGCTGCCAGAGCAAGTATGTGATGCCTCCTCCTGTTCTGGAGTGTTACTGGAGCTCACGTTCTGTTTGCCTATCCTGCAGGCATGGGAACACAGTGGAAGGGCATGGGCCTGAGCCTTATGAAGTTGGATTTGTTTCGCCAGTCTATACTGCGCTCCGATGAGGCTCTGAAGAACACAGGGCTGAAAGTCTCAGACCTGCTTCTGCAAGCTGATGAGAACACTTTTGATGACACTGTCCATGCATTCGTTGGACTAGCTGCTATTCAGGCAAGACTCAAGTGGCTGGTGGAGTGGGTGGTCATAGACTCAATCCACAGAAGCATGTTCTGCTAGTGTGTCTGTTTGGCTGGTATCACTTTATACTGATCAATGGAAGCTTGTTTTGTGTACTCAGCAAATGGCAGTATTAGAAGTATCTCTGATAAGGAGTGTGTTGTACCCTTGACAGCTTCAGGCTCTGCCACTTGCAAGATGCTTGGACAAATAGGGATCTGAATGGATTTGGATGTGTATCTGTGTATATATGTGGGACAATTTCTTCTTTTAAGAGAGTAAGGAATGTCTTTGAGTTCTATGTAAACGTCTGTGCCAAGGAGCAAGGTTCCACTGAATGTCTTCTAAAATCTGTTCTGCAAATGAACTGAGTGATGTTCAGTGAAGTCTCCTTTTAGTTCTGAGTGTCAGGGTGGGATTCATGTTCTTAACAGACAGAGGCCAAGCTTTTAAAATGGTCTGGAAAGCTGGTCTTGCCTCCAACTTCGTACAGACACATTCTTGGCAACCTTATATTGTTGGAAATACTTTGTTAGTGGAAAGCCACGTTGTGGAGAGGCCCAGACAATACTGGAGTCACATAATGATTCTTGGGATTGCTTGGAAAGGTGAATGGAGCTGCAGTTCGGGTTGGAGGGGAAGGCAGTGAGGCCAACAAGAAAGTCTACCAAAAAGCCATTTTGTTATGTACTTGCTACTGCTGTGTGCTTGTGAGGCCTGACACCTGCTTACTCTGGCATGGAATCAGTAACCCTACTTTTCCTTGCAGATTGCTCAGATTGATATGCTGAAGGCTGCAGGTCTGCAACCTGATGGGATTTTGGGCCACTCAGTGGGAGAATTAGCTTGTGGCTATGCAGACAACTCCTTGAGTCATGAAGAAGCCATTCTTGCTGCTTATTGGCGCGGCCGATGTGTTAAAGAGGCCAAATTGCCCCCAGGAGGAATGGCTGCAGTTGGTAGGTACACCCTGACCCAGGAGAGTGATACAAAAGGTGATCTGTGTGGTTTGACTCGTAGAAACTATGGGAAGCATAAGACAAAACAACCAATTCTGTAGTTTCTTTGGAAGTGTGGGGGTTACCCCCACCCCATTCCTTAATGTGATGGCACAAAGATTTGGCCTCCTGTTCTTGCATTCAGCATCACTGTGATAAATGTCATGTTAAAGTTCTAGGATAAATATCCTTAGCTTTTGCAGAATCACTTTTGGGGAAAGGGAGGGGGGCATGTCTGTCTTTCCCTTACAAATCCTTCCCAGTTTTGCAAAGTGCTGAATTGAGCACAGTGACTGTGATGTTCAGATTACTTCCCTCATGAGGCTCATGGCTAGAAATGCTCTTGTTACCCCAACATTTTCCTTCTGCAGGTCTGACGTGGGAGGAATGTAAACAACGCTGTCCTCCAAATGTGGTCCCAGCCTGTCACAACTCTGAAGACACTGTCACTGTTTCAGGACCTCTGGTGAGCATAGCTGGGCTGTGACTGGGACCTGTGAAGTTAGAATCTGAAGAAGGCAGGAAGCTGAGTTAGAGCTCAGCTGCTTGCAAAGGGGAGCTGAACGGAAGTGGTGCAGGGGACATGGTGCTTTGCCTTAACTTACACATTCAGCTGCTCCTTGAGGGGAAGTGATGTTAGTGCCTCAGTAAGCTAGTAATAAAATATCTCTTATAGCCAAGGGCAGAGTGAGTGATATAAATTATAAGACTGAGAAGAGCAATCATGTCATCCAAGCTGTGGCTCCCTTTGAGCGGCAAGGGATGAAGGGTATGGGGATAGTACAGTGGCTCAGACAGATCCCAGACACGTTGTGAGCTTTTCCCTGAGTTCACTTATATTCCTCTCAGGGCTCTGTGAATGAGTTTGTGGCCCAGCTGAAGAAGGACGGGGTGTTTGCCAAGGAGGTTCGCAGTGCTGGCGTCGCATTCCACTCCCATTACATGGCGTCCATCGCACCAGTGCTGCTCAGCGCGCTGAAAAAGGTAATGCTGCCCAACTGGGCCTCACGTGGCTTATCTCTGGCACCTGGGTTCAGTATAGGTGATGCTGAGCTTGAGGGGACTCTTTTCTTCAAGAGGAAGAGGAAATCTCTTGAAGAGCGTGTGAGACTGAAGGTTTGAAATCCTTTGGCCTCAAGCAGGATGAACTGAGCAATCAAGCTGAGAAGGAAGGTTGCTTGCTTTTGCCTGTTGTATTGTCCTCTACAACTTGTGACTCTCCTATTCCTTTTTCTTGTCTGTCTCTAGGTCATTCCACACCCTAAACCTCGTTCAGCACGGTGGATCAGCACATCTATCCCTGAATCTCAGTGGCAGAGTGATCTGGCTAGGAATTCCTCTGCAGAGTACCATGTGAACAATCTAGTGAGTCCAGTGCTGTTCCACGAAGGTCTGAAGCACATTCCAAAGGATGCCGTTGTAGTGGAGATTGCTCCTCATGCTCTTTTACAGGTACAGATTTGATTGTGTCAGTATGATACTATATTTATATGCTGCTACAAGGAGTTTGAGGGTCTGAGGACTAGAGAATACTGCTGCTTTTTTCATATTTTTTTTGGCCTAGTTCTGAGAGCACTTATTTCAGTATTTTTGAACCCTTCCCAGTTTTAACATTCTCTTGATGGGTTCTTTGTGCAGGCTTTGGTGTGATTGGGTTTTTTAATTTATGGGGTTTTTTTAGGGTGTTGTATATGTTCATATTAGAAAAGATTTCAAACTCCCTAACACTACCACTTCCTCATCCAGACATTCCAGACTTTACTCATCACTGCACATTTCAGATAGCTGATTGTCGGCTTTGTCAACTGCACAGTGAGCAGGAAAAGTATTTAATTGAATGTAATGGAAAGTGTGTGTTAAAATTGGGGTGGAGTGAGAAATTCAAGACTTTACAGGACTTCTCTGTGAAAAAAAATCAGTGGCCATCTCTACACTAATATTGGTTCAAGGTACTTGGCTTAGAAGGTGGTGACTGGTAGTGGTGTTTCCCCCTCTTCTAGACCAAGTAGTCTGAGACCACAAGAGCTTGCTTTCTTCATGAATTCCTTTCCCTGAGGAGAGCAGATCATCATTATTTATTTCTTCTATGAGGGCAGATGCAATTGGTGGCTGGTCACAAGTGGTGTTCCCCAGGACCACTCCTGTTTAACATCTTTATTGGTGATCTGGGAACTGAGTGTACCCTCAGTAAATTTGCAGAGAACACTAAGCTGGGTGGGAGTGTGGATCTGCCCGAGAGTAGAAAAGCTCTACAGAGAGACTTGGACTGACTTGATGGATGGACTGAGGACAACTGCATGAGGGTCAGTAAGGCTCAGTGCTGGTCCTGCACTTGGGACACAACAACCCCATACAACTCCAGGCTTGGGGAGGAGTGAGGAGAGAGATGTTGTTTGCAGAGAACACTAAGCTGGGTGGGAGTGTGGATCTGCCCGAGAGTAGAAAAGCTCTACAGAGAGACTTGGACTGACTTGATGGATGGACTGAGGACAACTGCATGAGGGTCAGTAAGGCTCAGTGCTGGTCCTGCACTTGGGACACAACAACCCCATACAACTCCAGGCTTGGGGAGGAGTGAGGAGAGAGATGTTGGTCAGAAAGGGACTTGGGAGTGCAGTGCTAGCTCAGTGCGAGCCAACCGTGTGCAGAGGTGGCCAAGAAGGCCAAGAGCATCTTGGCCTGCATCAAGATTATTGTGAACAGCAGGACTAGGGCAGTGCTCATCCCTCTGGACTGGGCACTGGGGAGGTCCCAGCTCAGTGCTGTGCTCAGCTTTGGGCACTCACTGCCCAAAGGCCATTGAGGCACTAGGAGGCCAAGGGCATCTTGGCCTGGCCCAAGCAGTGTGGCAGCAGCACTAGGCCAGTGCTCATCGCCCTGGACTGGGCACTGGGGAGGTCACACCTCAGTGCTGTGCTCAGTTTTGGGCCCTTCACTGCAAAAAGCCATTGTGGCACTGGAGCGCGTCCAGCCAAGGGGAACGAGGGCAGCAAAGGGCTAGAGCACAGGGGGAAGGGCTGAGGGAGTTGGGCTTGGTTAGCCTTGAGAAGAGGCTCAGGGGTGACCTCCTGGCTCTCTGCAACTCCCTGACAGGGTTGGAGAGAGGTGAGGGATGTCTGTCCTGCCATGGCTGCAGGGAGAGGACTCATGGGAATGGCCTTGAGCAGAGGCAGCACAGAGTCAGATTAGATATAAGGAAAAATCTTTTTCTTGTTAAGAGTGTTTAGGCACTGGAGTATTGCCCAGGGAGATGGTGGAGTCACCACCAGAGCAGAACTTGTAAATTGAGCAGATATCTTTCTTTACAAAAAGACTATATGCTTCATGTTGAAATTGTTGAACTATTCTGGACTTTAATGCAAGTGACTAAGTCTTCATCAGCTGGATTTGAGGGTGTTCTGGTTTGCTCTTCCCTCTTTTCCCGTGTAAAGGTCGTGGGATAAAATTGAAGAGAAGATACAAATTGGGTCAGGTGTTCAAGACTGCGTTTTTTGGTCTAATAGCTTTTTTTTTGGAAAATGCTCTAGGATACTTCAGGCAGGAAAGTGCTGCTCCTGGGAGGGGCCTAAGCTGTGTGAGTGTGCGAGTGGAAGGCTCAAGGTGACCTTGCAGTTCTTGGAGTGCAGCTTTGGATTTCACTTGACAATCTGCTTGAGAAAGGGAGATTGGTATTTTAGCAGAATTACATTAATGTTATGCAGGTTCTGCTTTACCTGATGAGCAGCATCTTGGGTTGCTCAAAGAGTACTGAGCTACTCTCTTCTCCCCATAAAAGTGGTGTATGTTCCAGCAGCTAGCACAGAACTCCACATAAGCATAAATGGTTTGGGATCTACTAAGAAAAATTCAGAGACAAAGTAGTAAGTAATGCCTTCCACCAGTGATTTATGGACTCTTCATCACCAGGCTATCTTGAGAAGAGCTTTGAAACCAACTTGCACCATTCTCCCTTTGATGAAGAAAGAGCACAAAAATAATCTGGAGTTCTTCCTGACACAGATTGGAAAGATTCATTTAACTGGGTAAGGAGACTAAGGGAGGAGGGTGAGTGGGGTAATGGTAAGGAATTCAAGTCTCTTCTCTAACATGAATGTCTTCACAAGGCCTAAAATGCTCCTTCAACAAACCTGGGAAAAAAATGGGGTGTATGTTTGTGCTTTACATATTTCACAGGCTCACTTAATGAAGTGTTCCCCTGGGTTAGAGTTTGCTTGGGCTGGGAAGGTGCCTTTTAAGGATGAGATCCATTTTAGAGGCCTAGTAATCTGGAACTAGCTCTTGGAAAGAAACTTCACATCTTGTAGATGGTTAGAATTACCAGTTTGGCTGGAGAAAATGTTCATGGTGCTCCTGGAGACATTTCAGACATTGCTGAAAGACTAGTTACTGCCTGACCTCTAAGTATTACGATCAGTTTCTTTGCCTATATTTTCCCCCCCCTTCCCCCATTATCTTGATTCTTTGTCTTCCTAGGATGAATGTTCTTGGAAATAACTTGTTCCCACCTGTGGAGTACCCTGTCCCTGTGGGAACACCCCTCATTTCTCCATACATCAAATGGGACCACAGCCAGGACTGGGATGTTCCAAAAGCTGAAGACTTTCCTTCAGGTTCCAAAGGCTCTGCATCTGCTTCAGTCTACAATATTGGTGTGTTTGCTGTTTGTTTCTTTTTTTGTCTCTTTCCTGCTTTACCTTTCCATTTCTTTCCTATTGTAAAACTAGAAAAAGGATACTCAGGGCAGCATCCCTGAAGCCATCTTCTGTAGCTTAATGTTTGGTTTGGTTTGCAAAAAAAACTGGGCCTGCTTCTGAAATGGAATGAAAGAGCATGAACAGAGCAGGAACCTGTGTTGATTCAGACTAAGAGTAATTTTAAGAGCTGCATGTTGTCAGGCAGGATAATTGGGAAACAACTAGCACCTCCTGTAGACGTTGAGGGGAAAAGACCTCTTTATTGCGGTGGTTTTATTATTTTCACTTTGCTCTTTATTCATTGACAGATGTGAATCCTGAATCTCCTGACCACTACTTGGTTGGTCACTGCATTGATGGCAGAGTTCTGTACCCAGCAACTGGGTACCTAGTCCTGGCTTGGCGGACACTGGCACGGTCTCTTGGCATGGTCATGGAGCAAATGGCTGTTTCATTTGAAGATGTCACAATTCATCAGGCAACTATCCTTCCCAAAAAGGGTGAGTGAGGAGTGCTGGTACCACTGCAGAACAGTGTAATGAAGGTGGAGGGAGAGGAAAGAAATGCATGGGGAAAGTGAAGGGGAATGTGTGAGAGAAATTACAAGGAATGCAGGATGACTGAACAAAGAAGTGAATTCATACAGTCAAGCAGTACATGTTAGTCATCTTTATTATATGTGAGCAGTGAGTCTGGAGATGGTGAGAGAGAAAGTTCTTCCTGAAGATGACAGCAATGAGTTATCTCACAGTCCTGTCTTCTGCAATGTTTCTTGCAGGATCAGTGCAGCTGGAAGTGAGACTCATGCCTGCTTCTCGCTGCTTTGAGGTGTCAGGAAATGGGAATCTGGCTGTGAGTGGTAAGTGAAGGAAGTGGAAGTCTCTTACTCAAATCTATTGCTTATGAACAATGATCATGATTGTTGGTCTTGTTACTGTGCCCGTCAGGGAAGATTTCCCTCCTGGAGAACACTTCTCTAAAGAACTCCCATAGCCAGCCAGTCGACTTTCGGACTAAAGTAGACATGAGCTCAAAGTCTGGACTCTTGAAAGATGATGTTTATCAAGAGCTGCATCTGCGTGGATATAATTATGGACCAACTTTCCAGGGTGTTCTCGAATGCAACAGTGAAGGTGAATTTACTTTCAAAAGAAGCATGATGGGCATGGATATTGTAATGATGAATATTAGATCTTGTAATTCCATTTGTATTAGCAGTTCACCTGAGTGCTTTGTGTGATAATTATACTTTGTGTGGTAATGGAGACCAGCCAAGCTTTCCCAATGCTCTGTCTCCAATGTAGAACTGACTGATGGAGTTTACAGGGGAAGCTGGGTACACACAGCAGACTTTGCATTTAATAAGCAGTGACATTCTGGTGTCTGCTGAATGACTAAATAGTGAGGCTTTCTCTTCCTTCTCTGTAGGAAACACAGCGAAAGTTCTGTGGAATGGGAACTGGGTGACCTTCCTGGACACACTGCTGCATGTGCTGATCCTGGGGGAGACTGGGCGCAGTCTCCGCTTACCCACCAGGATTCGCTCGGTGCGTATCGACCCAGTGCTGCATCAAGAGCAGGTGTGCCAATACCAGGACAATGTGGAAGGTAATGTCTCTCATGCTTGGGCTTTTGCTAGTTAGTTTGACTCCTGTGTGAGTGAATGTATGAATTCATAAGAAGCAGGATGGACTTGGGAAGGTCCTTCTAGTCTCCAAGCTATTCTGCAGCTCTGTAACATCTCTAAGTATGTAATAGCACTGTTCACCAGGTCACCTTGAGACACTGGCACAGGTTGCCCAGGGAAGTGGTGCCTGCCCCAACCCTGGCAGTGTTCAAAGCCAGACTGGATGAGGTCTTGAGCATCCTGGTCTAGTGGGGAGGTGTCCCTGCCCATGGCTGGCGGGGGTGAGACTAGATGATCTGTAAGGTCCGTTCCAACCCCTAAAATTCTATTATTCTATGAAAATACTTGTTGTGTTTGCAAACTTACACTTCTTTCCTGGTTTTCAGCTTTTGATGTGGTTGTGGACCACTGTCTCGATAGCCTTAAAGCAGGAGGTGTCCAGATCAATGGTCTTCATGCTTCTGTGGCACCACGACGACAACAGGAACGGACCCCTCCCACCCTGGAAAAATTCTGCTTTGTGCCCTACACTGAGAGTAACTGTCTGTCTTCCAGTGCCCATCTTCATGCCTATCTGGAGCGTTGCAAAGGTAGAGTGAATCCCAGGTTTCCTGTCATGCTAGGGGTATCTTCCAGCCTGACTGAAGTGTCTGAGAGAAGCTGTTCATACTACTTCAGAATGTCCAAGAAATAAGTGTTGGTCTCTGTAGAAGACTTCAGCAAGAGTCCTCTGTCTGTATGCCTGCTAGAAGCTAAAAACTAGTTCTGCCTGAGATACTTCTAGAATGTGGGTAGGGGTGAAACGTCATGAGGAGGGGCAGCTACCCTTCTATAACAGACAATATAGTGCCAGATGGCACAACCCCCTTGGCAAGCAGAGAGGCATAAATCCTCTTCTTTAAGGAGAAATCCAACCTAGTTGCTTCAAACACTTGACAGCAGAGCTTCCTGAAGTCTTTAACCTTGTTTTGTTTTTCCCTGTAAACTGCCAAGGTAGGTAAGGTGACATGTTTGTCCCCATTTGATTGTGGGTACACATATCCAAGCAGGGAAAGTGATTTAGTGAGGCACACCAAAAAACCCCCTGTGATTGCTGCAAGAATAGAATAGGAGCAGTTCAGTCTGTTGTGATGTACAGTGTGTGTGGATGGGGAGACATCTACTCAGCTCATCACTTTTAAGTTCCTTTTCATCAAAGGGAATTAAATTACTATTTTTTTGAAGTTTTTACCTGGTGATGAATTTTGCTTTATTTTGAGACAATAAGTTCATCATTCTATGTTGGTAAAGTGTCTTCAGACTCATTGTTAGATTTGGCAATTGATTTTAGAGATTTCCTTTTTTTTTTTTTTGTCCTATTTTCCCCTGCAGTTTCCAAATACTATCCCAGAGGTCTTTTACATAGGCTGTAGTGGGAATATTTTAGTTTTTGAAATCCTGTTTCTGATCTCAGGCAAGATGAGCTGTTTCCCATCTGTATATAAAGCAAAAAAAGCATCTTAATATTTTTGTATCTGCAGAAACGTAAACTTTTCCTAACAGCTCCCTAAATTAATCAGAAGTTTTGTTAGTTGCTCTCTTTCAGTCAGAGTCTCACCACAGGTGGTTTAACTTGTCTTGCCACAAAGCCTAGTTGTTTAGAGCTTGCAGTGAGTGCACAATCCATGATCATATGCACAGAGGCTGCACTGTATCTCTGTGGCTGGGCTGTAATTTGTGATGCTGATCAGCTGCTCTCGCAAACGGAGGCAAAGAGCAAAGGAAAAGTTCTTGGAAAATCTGACCCTTCCTTTCATTTCCCCTTCTATTCCTTAGGTCTGATCCAGAGCTTACAGGCTAAGGTGGCAGTGCATGGGGTCAAATTAGTCATTCCTGGACTAGAAACTGCAGTGGCAGCTACAGAGTCCTCACCCACCCAGAAGGGCCTTCAGCATATCCTTGCTGAAATCTGCCGTCTGGAACTGAATGGAAACCTCCATTCTGAGCTGGAACAGGTTGTGACTCGAGAGAAAATGCACTTCCAGGACGACCCTCTTCTCAGGGGATTGCTGGACTCCACAGAGTTGAAGACTTGCCTGGGTGTGGCATTGGAGAACATGATCAGTCACAGGATGAAGATAGTAGAGGTTAGTTGGAAGCCCAAGATGGGACCATAGCTAAGTGTTTCTAGGCCTTCCAGTAACCTGACTGCATACTTACCCATAATTATAACTGGAACAACACATCATTCATATTTCAACTTGGTTTCTTCTTTTCCTTCCCCTTTTTTTTCCTCACAGGCTCTTGCAGGAAGTGGACAGCTGTTCTCTCGTGTCAAAAGCATTCTGAATACTCAGCCCCTGTTGCAGGTGGAGTACATTGCCACTGACCGTGTCCTGGAAAACCTTTCAGCTAAGGAAACAGAGCTACAAGATGCTGATGTTCTCTCTAGCCAGTGGGATCCATCAAGCCTTCCCTCTGGAAATTTGGTCAATGCTGACCTGGTGGTATACAACTGTTCAACAAGTGTTCAAGGGAACACCTCTGAAATTCTCTCTAATTTGGCAGCTGCAGTGAAAGAAGGAGGGTTTGTTTTGATACACACCCTTCTTAAAGGAGAAACTCTTGGAGAAGTTGTCAGTTTCCTTACCAGCCCAGATCTGCAGCAGAAGCACAGCTTCCTGAGCGAGGTAAGCTGGCTGGAAGGGTGAGTGTTTTCTCAGTGGATAGTCTGGAGCCCAGTGCTCTGATGGTGAATATTGAGTAAATGTTGCTTTCATATGTTTCCATTGAGGCCTTCTGCAGAAATATCTAATAAACACTTCAGGAGAGAGGATTTGTGAATTACTGCAGTAAATTGTTGGTTTAGTCATGAAAGCTTTTTTTAATGCATTGAAAATTATTCATCATCATGTGTGTATCTGCCTAATCTGTGTGAAAACACTGGCCAGGACAATTCTTTTATAGCTAAAATAACATGCTGTGTGGCTGGGTAGGGTGCAGCTTGATCACTGTGAGATCCTAAAATGCTTCAGTATCAGAATCTCCCTTTTCCTTTTGATGTCACTGCTGGGAGTGAGACTTTATGAACTAGTTAAGTTCTTCTGACATTAAAATGCTCCCAGAAGGAAGGATTTCTCTTGTGCTTTTCCTTTCCTCTTTTCCTCCCTTCTTCTTCCCCACTTTATCTTGATCTCATAATGAGATACAGTAAAATAAGCCCTGATAAGCTGAGGGAGGGGGAGCAGTGTGTCTGTATTATATCTTCAGACCAGTATATCATGCAGATAAGCTAATGCCAGAGATGATGTGAGAGGAGAAGAGTGAAGGGCAGGGGTAAGGGTGGGAACTGGGACATCACCTTCTCTTGGCAGCTGTTAGACCAAGCAGCAGTGGGAAACTGCCTCTACAGAACTTAACTATTCCTGATTTGAGGGGTTGTAGCCTCTCAGCTCTCCTTTTAGAATAATAAGAATGTAGCACATCTAATAGTTTACAGGTTTTGTTTATAGTTCTGGAGTGGGGTGATTGGGTTCTGAATTTTGCAATGACAGATTCTAGCCAGGCTGTGAGATACTTGTACTACTGCTTTTCCAGGATCCTTCAGGGAAGAAGGAATAGTCTAGACATGAATAAAATACTGTTAGGTTAATCAAACATATTTGTACTGAGACAATACGGATCAGATGCCAAGTTGTCAAGCAGAAGCAAGAAAGAGGTGGACAGTGCCTGTTGTTCCTGGTGAAGTCGTCTTTAAGGAGTCTCAACATGAAGTATAGATGTGACTTGTAGTTTTAATTGAGTTTTGGCTTTGCTGTAACTGTTGCTTTACCTGATTTTTGACAGGCACAGTGGGAAGATTTATTCAGCAAAGTCTCACTGAATCTGGTTGCTGTGAAGAAATCATTCTTTGGCTCAGTTATTTTCCTGTGTCGCCGGCAAGCCCCAGTGAAAACACCCATTTTCCTGCCAGTAGATGACACCAATTATAAGTGGGTTGACACCTTAAAGGTGAGAATTCCTGTGTCCAGCATATCTTAATTTCCAAATCATTTTCCTTGCTCAGTGAGATATTTAGTACTGTTAAAAGTGTCTGTGTGTGTGCGTGTTCAGTTGCTTTTAATAAAACAGAAGTTATTCATCTCGGCTAAGGATATGAGCAGAGATTTCGTTGTGGTTCCTGATAAAACAGTTTGGGATTTGTCCTGTAGGAGGTCCTGGCTGACTCATCGGAGCAGCCTGTGTGGTTGACTGCCACCAGTTGTGGGAACTCAGGAATTCTGGGCATGGTGAACTGCCTCCGCCTTGAAGCTGAAGGCCACAGGATCAGGTGTGTGAGCATGTCCTTGAGTCACAGTGGGGAGATGAGATATTTTTGTGTCAGTTTCTTTGCAGGCCTAGAACAAAACAAACGACAACTCTTGTCTTCTAGGTGTGTGTTCATTTCCAACCTGAATCCTTCATCAACTGTCCCAGACACAAGTCTTTCTTCCCTGGAGATGCAGAAGATGGTTCAGAAGGACCTAGTGATGAATGTGTATCGTGATGGAAAGTGGGGCTCCTTCAGGCATCTCCTGCTGCAGCAAGGTAACTCCTTTGAGGTCTGAGGATCACTTTGCAAGGCCTAGAAAACAAGCTAGCATTCCCACTGCTATCTTTTATTGGTTTTTGTAATGGATAATTTTGAATTGCTCTGCTTCAGATCAGAGCAAACTGTAGCTTGCTGTGGCACCAGGAGGAGGGGTAACTATTTAGGGGTATTGATAGTACTGCAGGATGGGAAAGAGCTTTGTGGAGAACAAACGGAGGAGGCAACAATTGCACAAGGAATTCACTCACTCTGGAAAGCACATACTTGTGTTCATGTGTGTGAGTTCTTACTGTTCTTTCTGCAGCACAACCTCAGGAGTTGACAGAATACGCCTATGTGAACGTGCTGACTCGTGGAGATCTCTCATCTCTTCGTTGGATTGTCTCCCCACTTCAACACTTCCACACGACTAATCCCAACGTTTTACTCTGCAAAGTGTATTATGCATCTCTCAACTTCCGTGACATCATGCTGGCCACAGGGAAGCTTTCTCCAGATGCTATCCCTGGTGAGTTAAAATGACATGAGAAGGAAATGTATTTATGTTTTATTCTAGAATTAATTCACATAGTCTCTTAAATGTTAGGTATGCACTGGCTAAAGTGTGTGCTAGTTTAGCAAGGAAGCAATGCCTTTGCCAAAAACTCCCCAATTCTACTTCCAGTTTCATAGAAACATCAAGGTTGGAGGAGTCCTCTAAGATCATAGAGTCCGACCATTAACCTGCTGTTGCTGTAACCGCCAAACCCTAAACCAGATCCTCCAGTGCCAGGTCCAGATGCCTCTTAAGCACTTCCAGGGATGGTGACTCCACCACCTCCCTGAGCAGTCTGTTCCAGTGCCTGAACACCCTAACAGGAAAAAAGGTTTTCCTAACATCTAAGCTGACTCTGGCCTGTCTCAGCTCAAGGCCATTCCCTCTAGTCCTCTCCCTGCAGCCATGGCAGGAGAGACATCCCTCACCTCTCTCCAACCCTGTCAGGGAGTTGCAGAGAGCCAGGAGGTCACCCCTGAGCCTCTTCTCAAGGCTAACCAAGCCCAACTCCCTCAGCCCTTCCCCATGTGCTCTAGCCCTTTGCTGCCCTCGTGCCCTTTGCTGGACTTCTGCTCCAGTGCCTCAATGGCTTTTTGCAGTGAGGGGCCCAAAACTGAGCACAGCACTGAGGTGTGACCTCCCCGGTGCAGAGTCCAGGGGGATGTCATTTTGTTTATATGGCAAAATTAACAAATTCAGATGTTACAATATATCATCCTTTCTAGTTTATATATCATTCTGTTTCAGAGGGACGGAATTGCCTCTGAAACAAGATGTTTTCTTGAAATTTCTCCGGGTTAAAACTGGAAACTAAAGCAATATGGTCAAGGATAAAGACCAAGATTTAATGAGGCCCAGTCCTTTTCTGCTACTCTTGAAGAGAAACATTAATTTTGGTGACTTATGGACTGTGTACATAGTAGACGAATCCCAGAACTGTTTCAGGTTCTGCCTTTCAGGGACTGCTGTTGTAGGTGAATGGCTTTTAGAAGAGAAATTCCCTTTGTAAAAGGTGCTAATATTCTTTCAGGTAACTGGGCTCTGCAGCAGTGCATGCTGGGCATGGAGTTCTCGGGACGAGACATGGCTGGAAGAAGGGTGATGGGACTGCTGCCAGCAAAGGGACTGGCCACGGTGGTAGACTGTGAGAAGAAGTTCCTATGGGAGGTGCCTGAAAACTGGTAGGTCAACTTCTGTTTTCTGGTTAAGATTTGCCTTCATGCCTGAGGCTGATGGCAGATCATACCTGAGTACTGCATGGTAGGTAGATTCCCCTCTGGGAGATGATAACAGGGCTATACTCTCCTGAAGCAACTGTAGGATTTGGTTTAAATTCACTGCAGGAGTTCAGAGCTACTTTTTGTGCAGTGGCTTGCACGAGATTCTCATCTCTTTCTTGGACTCTTGGCTTCATGTGTTTCAATATACACTGTGATTTCAGTGTGGGTTGTGTTACTGGTTAGTTACTGAAATATTTTTGTAGAATGATGAAACTTGGCTATGCTTGGCAGCTGTGGTAGTGTGCTGTGTGATTGAGAACCACTTGTACTTCCTGATTTATCTCAGCAGCTTAACCTTTCCACTGCAGAAAAGCAAATTTCATCAGGAGAATCTAGTACCAAGGCTAAAGCTCTTTCACTTTGCTCCTTAGGTCTCTAGAAGAAGCAGCTTCAGTGCCTGTGGTTTATGCCACTGCTTATTATGCTTTGGTGGTTCGAGGTGGTATGAAGAAGGGTGAGAGTGTCCTTATCCACTCTGGCTCAGGAGGTGTGGGCCAAGCAGCCATTGCTATTGCCCTGAGCATGGGCTGCAGGGTCTTTGCTACTGTAGGTGAGTATTGAGGGGCCAGAGTTGTGGGGAAAAGTACAGACTTATAATAAATAGAGGAAAGGTGTGTGCACGTGTGTTTGTATATAGCAGTGCCTGTTCAGGTATATACTTATTCCCCCCAGTATGATCTGCTGTAGCTTCGATCTAGTTTCCAGATTAAAAACAGAATACATGGTAAATACAGGTACTGACTATATGCTTGAAACTTCCACACCATAGTCAAATTTATCTATCTCTGTACACTATATAGTCAAAAGTATAGAAGAAGATCAAGGCTACTTCATTTTAAATTCCATAATGTGAATCCAGAACTATCCATTGAAAGGCTTTGGTCTATCTCTGGCCCATGCTCTAGCACACAACTGAGCAGTAACAACCAGACAGCCTTTGTCTTAAGGTTTGACATCTTGAGTGACTGAGCGTGTTGAAACAAGTGATTGATGAGAGTCCTTGGGGAAAAGATGTGCAGAGGAAAATGGGCTGTTTCATCATAAAAAGTAAACTAGCTTAAGAGTAGTGACATCACTCAACTTGTTTTCTGCCTCCAGGCTCCACTGAGAAACGTGAATATCTCCAAGCAAGATTCCCACAGCTGGATGCTAATAGCTTTGCCAGCTCCAGAGATACTACCTTTGAGCAACATATACTGCGAGTTACCAAAGGAAAAGGTGAAGAAACATTTTTCCTTCTTTCTGGCAGCTGTGCCACGTTTGCAGTTGCGTGCTCTAAACACACCCTGTGACACTAGAAGGCAGGGTTAGGCTCTCAGCAGAGTTGAGTTTATTAAGTAGTTGCTTCTCCCTTCATTGCAGGTGTCAACCTCGTGTTAAATTCCTTGGCAGAAGAGAAGCTCCAAGCCAGTTTGCGCTGTCTTGCTCGACACGGGCGCTTCTTGGAAATAGGCAAATTTGATCTGTCCAACAACAGCCAGCTTGGTAAGGTGCTACATGGGGAAACACAACTCATCAGGTTTAGCCTGTTGACCAGCACCCCCAGGTCCCTTTCTGCAGGGCTGCTCTCCAGCCACTCCCAGGTTATGGGATTGGGCATTACTCAGTCTCAGTGCCCAGTCTGGCATTCGTTAAATTTCATACCATTGATGATTGCCCAATGTTCCAATCTGTCCAGACCCTTCTGCAAGGCCTCTTGTCCTTCAAGTCAGTCAACTGCATTGACCAGTTTTTGAAGGCATGGGAGCAAGGTTAACCCTATTTCTCATGGATGGCAAAACAAATTTTTGAATGTTAAAATGTGATGTGTTAGTGAAAAATTACAAGCATGTTCTCCTGTATGGCGAGTGCCGACAGTCTGTTTCCTTCTTGTTTCAAAAGATCCTATCATCTTGGAAAACCTTCCTGTGAGGAAGAGACTCCTGTGGAGATTGGTGGGATTTATGTGGGAATCTAGCTCTGGCCATGTTATAGCCAGTCCTCTGAACACACTATTTTTGAGTGGAGTTTGTTAAACTGGTCTGCTTGTAAGACAGCAACCTCATGGCTATAGCATTTTGAGAATATATGCAAAAATGAGTTTGGGAAATGTAGAATTCAAGCATCTGGCTGCTTTACTCCTCAGTCTTACACTAGTGACCTGCAGAGAAATCTTTCTGAAGCAGAAGATATACTCTATTTTGAAATGTCAGCACGTCAGGTCATAACCAAGTTGCTTTTTCTAGGAATGGCTCTCTTCCTCAAGAATGTGGCATTTCATGGGATCCTGCTGGATTCAATATTCGATGAGGGAAACCAGGAGTGGGAAATAGTATCAGAGTTGTTGAAGAAAGGCATAAAAGATGGTGTAGTAAAGCCCCTGAAGAGTACAGTCTTCGACAAAGAAGAGGTAGAAGCTGCCTTCAGGTTCATGGCACAAGGAAAACATATTGGCAAAGTTATGATCAAGGTAATCAGATAACGACTTTGTTTCTCTGATGCTTCTGGCATCCTCTGTGACTATACTGGATCCATTTTGAGTTGAAGTTGTATAACTAGGATAGCTCAGGGTCATTTTTTACTGCTGACACTGATTCTACAAGGTTCATTCCCATTGACTGGAGGAGCATAGCCTAGAAAGATGAGAAATGCATCGTGTATTTAATTGTAACTACTTTTTTCTCTTTTTTTTTTCCCCCTTTGCGGCGGGAAGGTCCAAGAAGAGGAAAAGGGCTGTCCTTCAAGAAGGTCTGAACCAGTTAAAATCTCTGCCATCTCCAGAACCTCCTGTCCACCTACTAAGTCTTACATCATCACAGGAGGCCTGGGAGGATTTGGGCTTGAGTTGGCACAGTGGCTAGTTGAGAGAGGAGCACAGAAGCTTATACTGACATCTCGTTCTGGCATACGAACTGGTAAGCAAAAGCTGTGAGGGAACAGAGAACATGACTGCCTTTCAACAGAGCTCCATTTCTGGTTTCTCTCCTTTAAGGTTTCTATTGGCACATAATAATATCTTGATCTCTTTTCTTTCCTTTCCTGTGTGTATTAGCTCAATTGAGATAAGCTGTGTTTACCTTTATTCTAAAGGAGGAAGTATCTTTTAACTTGATCTCTTTTCCAAATACTACTTCTCCCTTTTTATGCTTCCTAGTTCTATCAACCCATTCTCTTTCTTACCCAGGATTTTTTTCTGCAGCCTTACTTTTACCTTTACCTCCTGTGCAGTTTGGCTACCTCACTGACTTATCCAGTGGCTGTAGCATGTTGGATCACTTGCCACAAGGAAAGGCTTATAAACTCCTTGTTGATCCTCTGTTCGTCAAGTTACACGTGTGGATCCTTGCTGTTGGTGCTTAATTAGCTCATCTGTAAAGACGTGCCCTACTGTCTGATAATATCTGTAAACATTTTTACTCAGGTTTAAGGTGCTAGTTTGATTACAGTTGCAGCAATGAGATTTCTTATCAGCGATAGTCTTCAGTATTTCCTCATACAAATTCAGTCCTAACAAAACTTCTCTCTGTCTCTACAGGTCTCTTCTTTCTATTGGCAAGTTGACAGTAGCACCACTTGTGCAAACACATAGATTATATACTTCTTTTCAAGTTCTGACTGTGCTACTATAATCTGTTGCTTTGCTCTACTCTGGACATTCTTTCCTGTCTCAGTGCCCAAATTCTTGTTCATTTCCCTTCACGGTTGTACATTTTCTTCCTTACCACCACCACCCCCAACTCTTACGTTCTCCTGGCTCTGTTTTCCACTTGATTTATTTATAATATTTCTGAAGCTCAAGTGATTTCAGGCTACTGTTCAAGCTTTGTCCAGTTTTTCCTCTTGTAGGTGAATCAGGAATTATTTAGTTATTCAGTCCCTATCTAGTCAGAAAAGCATAAGGAGCAGGTTAACCAAAGCCTTATGGTTTGGATGCTTCATCGCAAGCACTGTCCACCTTTATTTTTTGTAGGCTACCAGGCTAGGCGTGTTCAAGAGTGGAAGTCACTGGGAGTCCAAGTGTTGGTGTCTACCAGTGATATTGGAACACTAGAAGGAACACAGCGATTGATAGAAGAAGCTTTGCGGCTTGGGCCAGTTGGAGGCATCTTTAATCTGGCTGTGGTAAGTGGCAGCACTTGTAAGAGGCAGCACCCATTCACATGATTTTTACTGAGGGCAGTCAGGCTTCATACAGTTTTAGATTGGCTCTGTGTTTCAAAGGACACTATGGTGACTAAAGGCTTATGGGTCTGGGCCCTTGAGCTGAGAAGCAACAGTATTTGGCCAGCAAGTTCAGTTCTGTGGTAAGACAAATGTGGCCTATGACATTTTAGAGGGGCAAGAAAAATCCCATGTAGAACTTGCCAGTTGAAGGCTGCAGTGGCAGTACGGAAAAAAAGCAAACTTAGCAATATATTTGTCCTGCAAAGTTATGAAAATACATTGTGTAGTGATATCCTCTCATATCTCAAACCGTGTGGCATATTTAACAGAGGAACTGGAGATACTGAAACTGTACTCTCTCTTTTTAATCCCTCCCCCCACCCTCCATAGGTCCTTAGAGATGGCATGATTGAAAATCAAACCCCAGAATTATTCAGTGAGGTCAACAAGCCCAAGTACTCAGGCACTCTTCACTTGGATTGGTAAGTGTCTGGAGAAGGGACAGATGAGAACTGTTTTTACGGTCACAGAGCTGATCAGATATGTTGTTTTAGTCTTGCACTAGCCCTCTATGGTAACATAGTTAGCAGGTTTTTCTGATGAGGTTTCTCTCTTCTCTGCTGCAAGGGTGACTCGTAAGAAGTGTCCAGACCTGGACTATTTTGTTGCATTCTCTTCCGTGAGCTGTGGAAGAGGAAACGCTGGGCAAAGTAATTATGGCTTTGCCAATTCTACCATGGAGCGAATCTGTGAGCAGCGACATCACGATGGACTCCCAGGTGAGATGACTTTACTCATTGCACAGAGTGATCACCAAACATCCAGATGAGAACCAGCTCACCAAAAACTTGTGCATTTATGATAAGGAATGTTGAAGGCTGTTTTCTGCTTGGAGCTGATACCCTGAGTCATTCATGTGTGAATGAGCACTGAGCATTCAGCAGTACAAAGGAAATTGCAAGCCTTAGCTTAGCTGGTTTTTTTTAACTCTCTTTTGTTGCTGCTTAGTGTGTTCTTTCTTCTGATTTCTCACCCAGGCCTGGCAATCCAGTGGGGAGCCATTGGTGATGTGGGTATCTTGCTGAAGACAATGGGAAACAAAGACATTGTGGTGGGGGGAACGATTCCCCAGCAAATCAGCTCATGTCTGGAGGTGCTCGATGTCTTCCTGAACCAACCTCATCCTGTCATGTCCAGTTTTGTCCTGGCAGAGAAGGTCTCTGTGAAAGCTGAAGGAGGCAGTCAGCGGGATCTTGTAGAAGCTGTTGCACACATCCTGGGTAAGTGTTCCCACTCAAGCACAGCTGGCCAGTGTCTACCATCTCGATGCTTTTGGAGAGCAGTGGTGCTGCTGTAGGTACTCTGTGTGGCATCTCCCCCTGATTCCCTGCAGTGTGGCTGTGTTGTGAGACTGTTTGGCTGGTTTTTCTTCCTTTACACTGCTCCTTCTCTCCAGTACAGATTTTTCTCCCTTATGTACTTACATAAATAT
Organism: Acanthisitta chloris; assembly: GCF_000695815.1. NCBI lineage: Eukaryota > Metazoa > Chordata > Aves > Passeriformes > Acanthisittidae > Acanthisitta > Acanthisitta chloris. The sequence continues at coordinate 34,096 of NW_008688248.1, forward strand.
ACTCCAGTGTCTTGGGTCTTACTTAGACTGGACTGGTACCTTTCTCCAAATGGAGAATTGACGGGAGCAGTTCCTAACAGCAAAATTCTGGGACAGCACATAATATGTGACTGACTTTCTGAGTGCTAGTCCACCTTTCAAACATTCACCTTGGGATATCCCCATGCCACAAAAAGCAGCTTTTCTGTACATAGTGACTAATTGGTAGTGTATTCACTTACCAGCTCTGTCATCTCATGTGAACATCTAGTAACCATAGCTTAACTAGGTAGTGCAAGTGCCATGTCCTCCTGTCTGTCTTGAAGCTGCTTCCTTTTACCACTGTGTCCCCTATTTTCTGTGTTGAAACTGAATAATCTGTCAGCTCTGTTGTGTCCTACTTCAGTTGTCTCTTTTGCAGACAGAAGTGTGTATTGATCCTTTGTTTCCTACCAAGAAAGGTACTGAGAAATGAAAGTCTCCTGAGTGTTACTTAAGGAACTGTGTGCAGTTCACTGACAGCAAATATCTGACCTCTGAGAACAGACAAGACTTTTAGAAGTCATAGGGAAGTGTCTGGGAAATTGTAAGAGCTGTAGGGTTAGTTTGGAAGGGAGAGAGTGTGAGGACAACAAAGAGAGAAACTAGTAATGAAGCCTAATGGTGGGAAGGGTGGCAACATGGGGCAGCCCAAAGTGTAGAAGGGACAAAGAGCTGTGAGTGCAGGTGTTATTATGGGAGGCCTTTTACAGGTAGGGAAGGGGTGAGAGATTGAACAGCATGAAAAGTGAAGGGGAAAAGGTGATGAAGGCTACAGGAATCACTTCCTCCTCCAGTGTCATAGACATAAATGTTGCAATCAACCATCATTTGACACTGATAACTTTCACACCGCTTTGTAGCTGAGGTTTACTTGCATATAGGTCTATGACTACAGTTTCAGTTAGAGCCTCCAGTATGTGGAATTCATCTAAGTGACTGACTGTTCTGGACTTGGTCTAGAGCTGATGTGAAAATGTTCATAGCTATTTAGCTGGGCCTGATGTATCCCCTGTCATAAATCTGTGCACATTTAATGTGTACTCTAAAGACTAGATCTGGGTTGTAGAAGAGGTGACTTGTGGAAGTATTAGATGACCCTTAAAAGTAATTCTCTGCAGCTGCAGTTGGAGACTGTAGGAGAAAGAAGGAGGCAGAGAAGGCTGCTAGAGAGGCCTAGAGCTGAAAAGAAATTGGCCTTTTGCTAGTGTGCTTGCTGTTTTGTTCTCAGGTGTCCGTGATGTGAGCAGTCTGAATGCTGAGAGCTCCTTGGCTGACTTGGGTTTGGATTCCTTGATGGGTGTGGAGGTGCGTCAGACACTGGAGAGAGACTACGACATCGTCATGACCATGAGAGAAATTCGACTCCTTACAATCAACAAACTGCGGGAACTTTCCTCCAAATCCAGGACAGCAGAGGGTACAGTGTCTGCATTAGGGTTGCTACCAGTCACCTGAGTCCAAACTAAGCTCCCAATCTGTTACTTTCATCTCTAGTCAAATAGTGAAATAAGGTTACAGCTGAGCAGCTTTTAAGTGACAGACACGTCAACAGAAGTGTATTGGCCACTGGGTCAGGTGCATAATTTCTGGGGGCAGGGTGTGAGAGCAAGCAGGGAAGCTGCTTTCTTGCCTGCTAGTGTCTGCATGCATGAGTGCTCTTATGCAGCTGTGTGCAGGATGCAGTTTGAGATGTGTCACCTGTCTGGGGAATAATGTCACTCTTGCTGCAAGCTAAAAGCATAAGCAGTTGGGGCAGAGCAACTGACAGTAGGAATGTCCCTACCTGTGTGCCCTGGGCTAATCTAGAGCAGCCCTGAGCGTTTCCTTTAGTATTATGGCTGTGAGACCAAGACTGATCCTGAAGTTCATTGTGTTTGTCTGGTGTGCTTTTCTTCAAAGAGCTGAAATCATCCCCACTGACAAAGACAGGCCCAGGTGAACCTCCAAAACTAGATTTGAACAACTTGTTGGTGAACCCAGAAGGGCCCACGATCACCCGTCTCAACGATGTGCAGAGCACGGAGCGCCCTCTCTTCCTTGTTCACCCCATTGAAGGATCCATTGCAGTTTTCTACACTCTTGCCTCCAAACTTCATATGCCCTGCTATGGGCTCCAGTGCACAAAAGGTATCTCAGCTCTTCAATATCTTGAATGTGCAAACAGCATTCTGAATTGTAGTTGCCTTACAGAGAAGGTTTTGTTTCTAGACTTTTAAACATGAGGGAACAAGTATCAGGGCCTATTAGTCTGCATAGGGTCAGGTCAAACATCCCCACATATCAAGAGGAATAATAGATCAGGCTGAAGAGCTTATGTGTGGGAAAAACAAGGCATCCTATTCAACCTGTCCTTGGAAAGCAAGAATTATTACTATTCCTTGTCCAAAATGCAAGTTGTTAACCATAATTTAGGTAACTTACCTGCAAAATAACCTGAATGTTTCCAACAGGGTGGTTTCTGAGCACATGAAAACGTATTTATCTCTGCCAGTGTCTTTTCACAAGAGTCTGTTTCTAACTTGCTTTCATGTTACAGCTGCTCCCTTGGACAGCATCCAGAGCCTGGCAGCCTATTACATTGACTGCATGAAGCAGATACAGCCTGAAGGACCTTACCGCATCGCTGGATACTCTTTTGGTGCCTGTGTAGCCTTTGAAATGTGCTCCCAACTGCAAGCACAACAAAATGCTTCCCATGCACTCAACAGTTTATTCCTCTTTGATGGGTCTCATTCCTTTGTGGCAGCATATACTCAGGTAAGGGACACAAAGAGACTCTTCTGGCTGGGGAACCATCCTCTGTCATCAGGGCTCATGTTTTGGGAGCATATCACACGAGATAAAAGCCATCTGAGAAGCTGGCAGACTTTTTTTGACAGGGAAGGTGGGAGGCAGCTGTAGACAGTGGATGCTTAGAGATGGCTGAAGCATAGAAGCATATGGGGATGCTTTTCATTGATTGGCAAGAACTCAGTCACAAATATTGCTCTTGCTACGATAAAGCATTAATACTGATATGTCTTCAGGAAGATCCTGGTGCCTGCAAGAAAGATCCTCCTGTAGTGGTGCTAGGAAACTTTGCTTAATGCTTCCCTTCCATTTTCATTGTATTTCCTAGGGAATACTAGGCTCTTGGCAAGTGCCACTTGTGGATTTGCTTTCTAATCTGTCCTCAAGGGATTTCTGCCCCTCACTTTCCCGCAAGCTTTTTTTCCCAGCTTACACCTTCTGTTCTATAATTTGTTTTTATCTGGTTTTCAAGATGAAGCACATCCCTCTCATGTTCACATTGTATTCTTCTCTTTTCCAGAGCTACAGAGCCAAGCTGAGCCAAGGAAATGAGGCTGCATTGGAGACTGAAGCTTTGTGTGTCTTTGTTCAGCAATTTACAGGCACTGAATACAATAAGGTAATGTTTCTTTTATATCTTGATACTACACAGGAGAGGTGTGGGTTTTTTGTTGAACAGAGAAGGATTATCAGCTATTGAGACTAATGGGGAAAAAATGTTAATATTCCCAGCTGCTGGAGGTTCTTCTGCCCCTGAAAGACCTGGAGGCTCGTGTGAATGCTGCTGCAGACTTGATCACTGCCATTCATACAAACATCAATCGTGAAGCACTCAGCTTTGCTGCTACTTCCTTTTACCACAAACTGAAGGCTGCTGACAAGTATATACCAGACTCTAAGTATCATGGGAACGTGACACTGATGCGGGCAAAGTCTCACAATGAATATGAAGAGGGTCTGGGTAGAGACTACAAGCTCTCAGAGGTCAGTCTAAGGGCCACTGGTGACTTGAGTTCCTTCTCATATTTGGGGGAGCCAAAGAAAAGCATGGAAAATCATCCTTACTGGGGGCGGGGAGGGAGGACAAAACCAACCTGAAAGAAATTATCATTCTGCAGCCATTGTGATCTAACAAGAATTAAAAGTCCCCAAAAGCAAATGAGCTGATCAGTTCCAGGCATTTCTCTGGGTAGCAAGGGCCAGAGGGTCTAGCCTCTATATTGGAGAAGTGATTTCTGTAGCTGGTTCTTGCAGCTCTGTAAAATGACTTTAGATAACAAAGGTGTTAAGAGAGTAAGTTTTAGTTTCCTTCTGCTGTAGACCCAAAGTTTGTCCACTAAATGAGGGGCAGCCTTGTGACAATACAGGCAGCTTTTTCTCAGCTACCTGTTGTGGATCACTTAGGAGCTAGTATGTGGGTTTTATGTGGGCCTAAAAAAGTAGGGTTTTGGCCTCTAGTCCAGATGAGGTCAGTTCCTTAGCCCCTGCTCACATGAAAGGGTTAAAGTGTCTTACATTATGGTGCAAATACCTGGGAAAAGGAAGGGATTTTTTGGAATTCTCTTCCTGCTTCTGGCATCTCCTATCCCTTCAGACTTCTAACTTAAGCAGTATTGATTCCAGGCTAACTTATATATGTTACTGAAGTTATATAATAACATCAGAGGAAGATCTGTGGCAGGGGGAGGGAGGTGTGTTTATTTGGTTTTCTTAAGGGCTTCAAAGTAGCTACTTTATCCATTCGTTCTTGGATATTGCAGGTAAATTATTCTCTTGGTCCCAATGTCTGATTTGTTGCCCAATATAACAAAATACAATCTGAGTGGGTTGTCTGCCAGGCTGTCAAACTATTGTGCTTTAAATCCCTGTCTCCAAACAGTGCCTGGCACTGATCTCTGGAGATGTGTGGGGGTAAAACTGGTGCTGTTTTGAATTGAGTTCACTAGAGACAGTGGTGTCAGCTGTGAGTAACTACTGACCAACCCAGAACTGGTTGTGATTTGTTGTGTTTTGTGCCTGTGCAGGTGTGCGATGGGAAGGTTTCTGTCCATGTTATTGAAGGGGATCACCGCACCTTGCTGGAGGGAGACGGAGTGGAATCGATTATTGGGATCATCCACAGCTCACTGGCAGAGCCACGTGTCAGTGTCAGAGAGGGTTAATTTCTGCTTACTTACTGTCAGTGATGAAGAAAATGCCAACAACATTCCTTGTTATGACAGACCCCAAGGAACTCTTCCTGTTGTTCAACATCTCATCTGCTCTGCTGCCAGAACTGGGAAGTCCAGCTGAACTCGATTGGTCTTTTTCTCTATCTTGCTTATCTTTTTCTTTCCCAACTTTTATGGGTTCTATCTCCTCCTTCCTTTCCTAGGCTCTTTATCCCCTTAGTATCCCTGTCCATGTACTCGTAGTGCTGTGACTCTGTCACTGTGCACTGCTGTGAGGATTCCCCACTGATGGTTGCTTCCTATACCCTTGGCAGTATGAAAAACAAATGTAGGAGTAGATTTCCTGTGCTATATATTGTTTTTGTCTTAACAGTATTCCAAAGGGTATGTGATAGCATTTGACCAAGCCCAGTGAGCAGGGAGAGGAGAGGAGCTGCAGCTGATTTTGGAGATACTTTTTGTCTGTGAAGAATCTGTCTGCAGCTTAGGTCAGAAAGAGAATTCCATTGAGGGTTTTGTAACTATATTTTTTAATTTGCTATATTCTAAGTATTTATTGTGTCAAACCAGAGACTTCTTACTTGGTTTTAATTTATCGTGGGTTATAGGAGAAAAGAAACATCCCTTTTTGGAGGGGAAGGTTTATTCTACAAGGGAAAGTTGCCCAGTTGTTAAACCAAAGTGCATCTTTGGAATAGTCTGGTTTCTTTTGTTTGTTTTGTTCTTTTTCTCCCACTGCCCTGCCCTTTTCAGAAAGGAAGAGGTAGAAGGAAGGATTCTTGCCACCATCCACTCTTCTAAGAGAGGGGCCTGGGGGATAGGGTGGATGGTTTGACAGATGCCCTTGTATTGAACAGCCTTAACCAGGGCATGGTAAACACAGGCAAAGCTGTCCCTAGGCAGGTACTTTGTTTATATTTGTGCAAGGTTCTGTGCCCTGCTGCATCAGAACCTTAGTAAAGCATTAAGATTATTGTTTTCCCTTATTTCCTCCCACTTTCAGTCTCCCCACCCAATCAGACAGTTGGAATGGGGGCAGGGAATAGCATTCCTCAACAATAACTGAACAAATCCTCCCCCCCTGCTTTCCCATACCCAAAGCTCAGGCAAACATACAACCCACAGCCCCTGTATATCTTACTTAGTACAGGGCTTGCTTAGGCCTTGTGTATTCATTTTCCTCTCAGTTATGAGACTGGAGATCCCACATAAGTTAGCTAAGTAATCAGTTTGATGGTATGATTTTAAAATATAGTACCTTTTTAAAGGAAACTTGCATAAAATTAGGTTGAAAAGTTTCTTGCCTTTGCTCTGCTGAATCTGTCCTTTCCGAAATCAGTAAATCCTTGCTACACTTATGATACAGAGGAGACCTGGATAGCAACAAAGCACCAACTAGGAGGAGCGAGCTATTGTGCCTCTCAGAACTGCTGTAAAACCCAAATTCTCTCCATCTTCATCCCCCAGTGAAGTATCCTGGTAGTACAGAAGCATTCCAGAGACAGGAACAGATGGCTCTTCACTGCAGTTTCTGACCTAGTGTCTTTTGCTTATACCACCCTCTGTTGATAGTGGCTGGGTTAACTGGTTTTAGTTTTATAAAGTATTTCTTTTGTGAAATCTGAAATAAAACAACATAATATCAGCTTAAACCATTTTGAAATGTCTTGTTCTTTTTTTTTTCCTTTTTCTTTAAATTAATACTTTTTGGTCTGAAGAGTGTCTTTTTTTCTCTTTGGCTTTCCTAGTATTAAAGAGAATTGATCAGTGGTTGTCTTTTTGTCTTATTTTCTACCACCATTTCTTAATACTGTGTTTCACCTGGGAAAACTTCACTCTCATTCTCTGTAGGAGTCATAACAAAACAGAAGACTTGGTGTTCTGGAGCATGGCTTCTCCTTGCCATGATTTTCATACCTTAGGTACAATCAATGTACAACCACATTATTGAAGTGGAAAATTCTGGCTCTTGTTGCAGTACTGGACAAGCCATTAATGCTCCTGCCTCAGTTTCCCCATCTGTAAATTAGACAGAGAGCTGAACAGGAGCCAGCAGTGTGCTCAGGTGGCCAAGAGAAGGCCAATGGCATACTGGGCTGGGTCCGGAACAGTGTGGTAAGCAGGACCAAGGAGGTGATTTGCCCCTGGACTCGGTGCCGGTGAGACCACACCTTGAATCCTGTGCTCAGTTCTGGGCCCTCAGTTCAGGAGGGACATTGAGGTGCTGGAGCAGGTCCAGAGAAGAGCAACGAGGCTGGGGAAGGGACTGGAGCACAAGTGCCATGAGGAGAGGCTGAGGGAGCTGGGGGTGTTCAGCCTGGAGAAGAGGAGGCTCAGGGGAGACCTTATCACCCTCTGCAACTCCCTGACAGGAGGTTGGAGTCAGGTGGGGGTTGGTCTCTTCTCCCAGGCAACCAGCAGCAGGACAAGAGGGCACAGACTCAAGCTCTGCCAGGGGAGGGTTAGGTTGGATATTAGGAAGAGATTTTCCCTTTTAAAGAAAAACAGCTAAAGCCCTTTAACTGGATGTATTGGTGTTTTGACCGGGGTAGAGATGCAGCAGTTTGGATCCTCTGGGTGGTATTTGCTGAGAGGTGGAAATCCTCCACCCTGCTCA
>NW_008688249.1:0-11029 GCF_000695815.1 Acanthisitta chloris
GAGGATTAACAAATTCAAGTTCAAGGTCCTACACCGGGGTCAGGGCTACCCTGGTATGAGAGTCTGGGGGATGAACAGATCAAGAGCAGCTCTGCTGAGAAGGACCTTGCAGGGTACTGGTGGATGAGCGGCTTGACATGACCCTGCAATGTATGCTTGCAGCCCAGAAGTCCAACCTTATCCTGAGCTGCATCAAAACAAGCATGGTCAGAAGGCTGGGGGAGGTGTTCCTCCACCTCTACTCCACCTTTGTGAGACCCTACTACTCCAGCTCTGGAGTCCTCAACACAGAGTTTATATGAGCCTGTTGGAGTGAGACCAGAGGACAGATCCAAGGATGATTAGAGGGATGGAGCACCTCTTGTATGAGGAAAGGCTGAGAGAATTGGGATTGTTCAGTCAGTAGAAAAGACAGCTCTGCAGTGACCTTACTGTGGCCTTTCAGTAGCTGATGGGGCTCTGTAAGAAAGCTGGGGACGAACTTTTTACCAGGGGTGTAGTGACAGAACAAAGTGGAAATGCCACAGACTTAAGCAGGGTAAGTTTAAGTAAGATATTAGGAAGTAATTTTCTCTGTGAGAGTGGTGAGACACTGACAGAGGTTGCCCAGAGAAGTTGTGAATGCCCCATCCCTGGCAGTGTTCAAAGTCAGGTTGGATGGAGCTCTGAGCAACCTCATGTGCTGAAAAATGTCCTTGTCCATGGCAGGGAGGTTGGAACCAGATAATCTATAAGATCCCTTCCAACTCCAGGCTTTCCATAGTTCAACGATTCTATGATTGTAGATTAATGCAACAATTTGCCTAGTGTTTTACTCCAGTTTGCACAAGTGGATCCTCACACAAGCCTAATGGGATCCTTAGTTAATAAAGGCTTCCTGTAATCTTATCTCAATTTTGTCACTGACACCTTGTTAGGATAACTAATGTAGGCTTGTGTAAAAGGTGAAGTTGTATTAAATTTATTACTTTGCTTCATTGCCTATAATAAAATACAGATTTTAATTACTGGTTTGTTTTTTTAAAACAAATTATAGATTTAAACTCGGAATAAATGTAATCTTAGGCAACAACTGTGGCATTGGATCTCCAACCCCAAAAAAATCCCCAACAAAATATCTTAATTGTGAAACTGCCAGGGAAGCCATGGATTTCATTATGGCCTTAACTGCCTCTTCCTGGAAAACACAAAGAATTTAGCTGATTAATCCCTGAATTTGCATATTTTACAGAAATGAAGATTCAGTGCCATTAAGCATAGTTAACAACAGTGTTGTAGCAGCAATTATTTTGTCATTGCTACTTTTAATACAGAAGTTGTAGTGACCATTGTTTGAATGCACATGTAGCAGGCGTGGCTGTCAAATCCTGCTCTACATTTGTGCAGTTGTGGAAGGGGTGTCACCTCCTCTCTCCCCTCATGAAGCTGCCTCAGTGGCGTATTTTATTAAACCTGGTGGTGACTGGGCATCATACCAAAGACAGTGGAAAACTGCACTAAGAAGACATAAGTAAACCCCTAACTAAAAATTTCAGGGTTGTCAAAGTTATACATACTGCCTTACCACCCTTCTTACTCCCTTCCTCCCACTGACAATATCTATGGTGTTTGTATTTTGGGATTCATTGCTCGCCAATTTTGCTCACCTTCAGTCAAGATATGTTGATTTGAGAATCTTTAGATTTTGTTCATCAGTGTTGTCTTACACATTTGTGCTCTTTCTCTGATAAAATTAGCCTAACACCCTTGTATAACAGGTTTAGGGGAAAATGAGACTGATAGTCTTATTTGTTTTGTCTGAAAAATGAGAAGATCTCAGTCTGTAACCTGAGTGACTGTTTTGGCAGCTCATATAACTTAATTCTATCCTTTTGTAGATTGTTGCATGTAAGAATTGTAGGCATTTATTTAGAGTAAGGAGTAATTAAAGATGTCGACCTGAATGGAAACCAAGATGAAATGGAAAATATATAAAGGAAAAGCAAATTATTCCTAACTCATTTGGTTTCTGTCTTTCTTTTGAGAAGATGATTTGAGCTTTAAGTAGTAGATCTAGTCTATCTGGCATCCCATAAAATAATTGCTTCAGAGAACTATGAAAATGCATATTTGAATAAAAGAAAATGGACTTTGATGCAACAATTGTAAAAATGAGCAAAAGGCTTGTTAGACCAGAGGCAAGAAAGTGCTTGTTTGGAAAGAGAAGGTATTAGTCATAAGGAAGACAATTTGTGAAGTTTCTCAAGGAACAGTCTTGCCTTTATTTCTTAATTACTTTGAGGAACTGGTCTACTGAAATTTTCTGCTGACACAGTTGTCACTGCAAAAAAAGGAAGAGAAATATGGAAAGCCTGAAGAGCAGGTGGGCTTCCAAAAAATAGAGAGATTAAATTCACAATTGCAGAGTTCAAGGTCATATATTCAGAAGGTTTTGTGCAGCAAATCAAAGATCATTACATGCAAATAACTGAAGGAAAGAAAATGCAAATAACCAAAGGGAAGAAATTCCAAATCTAACAGTCACAGGAGGATTGTGCAGTAATTTTAGATGAGAACAAATGCAAAAGAAATCTATTAGGACCATTTAAGGAGGGGAATTTTTAATTTGTGAGTAGAGATTAGGAGAATGATTTTATTCAGGCTAGTAAAATAAATTCTGATATGTCTGCTGCCTATGAAAACATCAGAGAAGCAAACACCAGGGAAGGAAAGGAGCTATTTAACGATAAAAGAGATGAATTAATGGTGGATGTAAAAAGGCAAACTACTTTTAATGTGGAATGTGATAAATAAAAAATGGACTTATGTAAAGTGGTTTTGTAAGGGTTTTGTCTAGGAAGACCTAGTAAGTCTTAAATGTCTTACGGTCTTAGAGGGAGGGTTAATGCCTGACTACTGCTCAGCTGTCAGGTGGTAAAACTTAATCCAGGCAAGACCCCAGAGGTGAAAAACAGACTGTATACAGAATTGACAGACATTGCTCCCTGCAGGCAGATCTTGGCAAACTGTATCCCACTCATCTATGTTGTCCTGAGTTTGTTATGGAAATCAAATTCAGTTGCAAGCCTCATGGCATTTTCCAGTAATTTTCATAATCTTACCCACAGCAATTGCTGTAAATTGACTGTACATTCTGTAGTGCATTTCTGTCAGTTTAAAGAGAGATTATATATCACAAGAAAAAGTGTGATGCATTTTCTACCTACCTGTTTTCTCATAGCTGCAAGCTGGGGCAAACCATACTGTGAGCATTGACATATATCTTAGACACCGTGAAGGTCAGACAGGGAAGTTGTGTTTTTCTTCATCACACTGCTCAGAAAGGCTGCTACACTTTTGTGATTTTTCATTTGTTTGTTTGATTCTTTTTCCTTTTTTTTTTTTTGGTAATCAGATCTGTTCCATGTCTCTTATGCATTTGAGGTGCATTATCTGAGCAGTTAGACAAGAGGGTGACCACAATGTTGGTAACACTAGATGCCTTGCCTACATTAGCTCTGCAGCTGCTAATGGAAGTGAGAGGTAGAAATGTCAATGACTGACAAGCTAGCAGTTACATCTGTTGTGGGTTAACGCTCATAGGAAGCTAAGTCTCATGCAGTTCACCCAGCTCCCTGGAGTTCAGTCTCCCACAGCAAGATGGGGACAGAAATGGAAAGGCAAAAGCGAGAAAACTCATCCATCAGGATAAAAACAGTTTAAAAAGTGAAGAAAAACAAACAAATAAGCAAATAAGTAATGCAGAAGCACTCGCTCACAGCTAACCGATCCATGTCCAGCCAGTCCCTGATCAATAGGCACCTGGGAAAACTCCCTCCAATTCCTCCCCCATCCCCAGCTTTTATTGCTGAATGTGATGTTATATGTTGTAGTATATTCCTTTGGTGAATTTGGGTCCAGTGTCTCAGCCTTGTACCCTCCCCAGCCTCTTGCACACCCCTAGCTGTCTCACTCGAGCAGCGCTGTAAGAAACAAAAGATGACCTTTATGCTGCTCAGTTATTACTATTGTTTGGTCGCATATTCAGAACATAGCACCATGAGAAACATTAACTCCATTCCAGTAAATATCCCAGGGCTAAAAGGAAAGACAAAACATTCCAGTGCCAGTGAATTTTCATTCCAAGGGGATTTGCTGTCCTTCACCAAGATGAAGTTAAATATGATTCTCTGATTTTCTATTTTATTTTAAGGCATTTCTGTTTCAGTGATTATTTTGTTGCAATGAGGTAGTAAATTGATGCTTATGATGCTTAGCATGTGAGGTAATACCTTCATCTACATCGTGATACTAAACCTGGTGAGGACTCATCATGGGTAGACTAAATTTATGTTATTTTTAGGTGCTTAAAAATATGGAAAACCAGGTAGTTCACACATGTACACTATTAGGTTGGTTCTATTACTCTCATGCACCAGCTCCAACAACCCTTGTCCGACAGTAGTGTGCTGGCAAAACAATGCCTGTTGTAGTTTACAGATGATGTTGCTTCTACTATTTTAACTAAAACAGCAGTTTACAGTGACGGGGAAAGACAAGGCTACCTTCCTAAAAGGTCAGCTTAATTTTGAAATATGCCTCAGTTTCCATTTCTGGTAGAGTTAAAACTGGGAAGGAGCTGAGTGGAAGAGTCTATATATTTTCTTCCTAAAATCTGTAAAGATTAGTATAACAGAGTTCTCACAATATGTGCCTTGTCTGCCACATGTGAGTAGATTTGGGTGGTCTAGCCATCATTTGAAAACAATGTTGTATCCAAGGGAAACTTTATTTATGTAAAATCCTGTGTGATCTGGTGGCTGCTGGTGTTGGCCATTGAACTGCATGCCTTTGACAACAGCAATTTCTCAAGAAAAAAAATGTGGGGCTTTCAGTTCCTTATGTTTATTCTCTGTCCTTTTCTGTGGAAGCACTATCTAGTCTCTGGTAAGGATTTCTGCACATTGCAAAAGCTGAGCAGCTCTAAACCAACTTTTGCTTTGGAAGGAATTCAACTAAGTGTTAGTGTCTGAAGTATAAGTTCACTATTATGACACTGGCCTGAGGACTTGACATGTACCACAGAGAGATCACTCCAATGTCATCCAAATCCCATGAAGCATCTCATCCTTTAAAAAAAGTTTATTATAAATGGAATACTGATATTATATAAGATTGTGAATCTTGTATATGTCTTGTCTTGGTTAACAAATTTACTCTGCTTTGAAAGCCTGTTGAGACACTGTGCTGCTCTCTCCTGATTTCCAACTGCTGAATGGCATTTACATTTGTTATGCTGCTTTTCCTTCTGAATGCTGTACTCTATCACTGTTTAGATGGGAATACCACAAGAATAAAATTGACAGAGGGGAATATTGCAGACGATAACAAGCTGAGTATATACAGTGCGCAATGCTGGATACCAAAGGCAGAATTCTTGATGTAGTAAGTTTAGGTGATAGTTCCCAATGAACAGGTTCTAGAAAAATTGAGATATTTTTCAGTTAGCACGCAAGTTTTCTATAGTGGCCAAACCAAGAGACAACTTCTCTAGTTTCAGCTGAGGTCAATAGGTATTGCATCCTTGGAAGAATCAAGATCTTTGCAAGTCTTTGCTACCTCCTTGCAAACACTTGCCAAAACCACTGCTAGTTTAGGATTTTCTTAATTGTTGATTAGTGACATATGATTACAGCACAGCACAGCACCCCCAAATGTTCGTGATCACTGCAGAAAATATTAGTCAAAGAACAAGGAGTTCTTTTCTTCTCTAGACTGAGTATGCATTCTTTTTTACTTTTTCACTTTTTTTAAAAAAATGCACTGATTTGAATTATCTTTACCTTCACAGGCTGCTTAAAAAACCTCAAAGTGCTCAATGTGAGTTTCAATAATTTGAAGTCAGTCCCTCCAGAACTGGGTGATTGTGAGAATCTAGAAAAACTGGATTTGTCTGGAAATATGGAAATAACAGAGCTCCCATTTGAAGTAAGATAACAATCTATTTTTTCCATCTTTTCTTTTTTTTGATTTGTCTTACAAGGCATTTTATTACAGTCTTAAAATATTTCCTTAACAGATTAAATCACATTCCTTGCAGTTTTTAGTCATGATATTTTAGTAATATCACTGAAAATGCCTTAGCATCAGCTAAATGGGACCAAGCTACTTTGATTTGGTTTTCAAGTGATTAAATTTTGCTTGTATCTATTCTGATTTATGAAGGAGAACATGGTCCCAAAGGAGATTTGGCTGGTGGTAATAAGTAGAAGACTGCAAATAGATATTTTCTATTAAAGTGGAGTGCATCTTGATGGACAAATTTACATACTAGACTTCGTTTGTTTCTGGTGTCTGTTTTCCTTTAAAAACAGTATGGAGTGTTCTATGAACAGCACTGCATGTGGCTATGAGCACAAATATCTGTCTGAAAAGGATATTACATATGAGATGTGGCATGAATATATAATAAAGATTTAGAAAAGGACTTCCAGGCAAGCACCAACATTGTTTTTTGTGTTGCCTGCATCACTGCTCTCTGCCACAGCTGCTTTGAGACTTACTGTTCATGGACAAATGAAATCATTGGCAGGTACCTGACCACAGTTTCAGATGTCATCTGTATTTCTCAGGTTCTTAATATCCTGATTCCTGGAGGATGAGTGGGGAGAGCTTTAGGAAGAAGTCAGACTCTTCTTTACTTATTCTTACTTTTTCTCTAAACACACTGCTGGTGATTCACAGGCAATGTTGGAGTGGATTAAATTTTTGTGAGATCAGATTTAGCCATGTTTATGTTCTGTTCTGAGGAAATGCAAATAGTAATTAATTTTCTCCTTTGACTTTTCATTGTAAGGTAGTTTATCTGCAAAGAATTGTTAAAAAATTATGAGAAGCAAACAAAACTAGAGGATGAACCTTAGCTTCACATTGTAAACGGACACAGCATAGAAATGCTAGTAACAGAGTAGACGGTACAGGTCTCCTTTCTCCTTCTTCTCCTTCTCCGAATAGCAAAACCAGGAAACAAAACAGGTAAAACTTAACTGGTAAAAAGAAACCATAATAGAATCAGAAAAACATATGTTCTGCACAGGCAAAGGAATTAAATAAAATTATCTTGGAAAAGTGAGTATATTCAAACCTGTGGACTAGGCTGGTGAGTTTAGTCCCAGTCATTGGTATATTAAAATCAGTAAGTATTTTCCCTGTTGCTTATAGAGGTCTTGCAGGAAAAAGGCTTACCTATGTCTGTGTGTTATGGGTAGCCTTTGCATGTAAACCTAACTGTGCATGTAAGTCTTTCCAGGGTTGAGTCCTAAGTGACCAGCGGATCACTTGGAAAGCTTAAAAATGTTGCTCCCTTCTGACAGTCTCCTATTCAATGAGATTGAAAGCCACTAAAACTGAGGGTAGGATACTGGGTAATGGTTCACTTAAAACCTATGGAAAAAGTTGAAGCTGTGCAAATAAACCTTATATAACAGTAAAAACTGGAAGCAAGGTCATGTTAGCATAGTATAAAAGGTCAAGAAGAAAAATATTGGTATTATATATTATGTTTCCATGTTTCTCTGGAGGCTGAAACTCAATTTATACTTGCAGTGCTATGGGAGGTAGGTTACACCAGCTCTTTGGATTTAATTTATAAAATTAGTTTCCCAGAATCAGCATTTCAAGGGCAGCTTGGAAGCTGAACATACAATTAAAGGAACACTTTTGTCAAATGATTTAAAATGCTGTAAAATGTTTGGCCTTCAGTGTACTCAAGATGGCTGATGTTGTTCAGACCAATTGTATAACTATCCTTGCTAATGTAATAGGTGTTTGATGTTTGAATCTCAGATGGACAAATGGATATAGTCACTATTTAATACTATTAACTATTTAGTGAATTAAGTAATGAAGTAACTATTTAATGGATTAAAATATTTAGTCTGAACAGTCTAAAGAGGGAAGACAGAAAGACAGTGGTGGGCTAGCTGTGGCTAATAGCCGAATGTCCACCCAGCTGCTGTATTCATGACCCTCCTCAGCATGACATTGGGAGAAAACAGGTCACAAAAGCTCATGGTTTGAGATAAAACACAAGGAGATTGTTTGTCATTTACCTTTGTAGGCAAAACAGACTGTGTTTTGGGAAGATTGATATAATACTTGTCAATATATATTTCGATAGTGAGAAACCAAGACACTAAACCAAAATCTTTACCCCCCCACCTTCTCCCAAGGTCTGTTTCATTCCACTTCAGATTCCTCCACTAGTCCTGAGCAGTACAGGAAGGAGGGGCAAGTTACAGTCAGTACACAGTGGTTTCTAGCTGCTTCTCCATCCTCCACACACTTCTGCACTCCTCCATTGAGGGGTCTCCACGGTGTTCACTTTCTTCATTAACATTCGTCTGCAGCTGCATGAGTTTTCCATAAGCTGTAGAGTGGAGATTTGATCCACCATGGAGCAGCTCCTCCTCCTGCTCTGACTTGGTATTTCCTTTGCTCTTTCTCACTGTTTTTATTCTCTCCTTTTATCTGGTGTTTTTTTTTCCCCTTTCTTAAATAATTTTTTAGAGTGGTACCATGCACTTGGCTGAGGAGATTGTCTGTGTCCTGTGCTGGGTCCATTGGAGCCATCTGGAATTGTTGGTGTCCAGTTTAAGGCAGCTGAATTGGTTGTATCAGCCTACTAGGAACATGTGCATCTAGTGTCTGGACTTTTGCAGGATTTTTATTTGGGTGTGCTCTGAAACCATGCCTTGAAGGAGGGACATGCCTTGTGGCATAGCATCAGGAGGAAAGCATACTACTCACTTGCCTCTTCATTTCTTGTAGAAAGCTATTTCTCTATTTTCAAAGACCACTTTCAGGACTCTGAAAGTTATCTCACTAAGTCTTAAAATGAGGTAATCTGATGCTCCATTAAGGAAGACCAAACTGGTTCAAAGTCTACTTTTCCATTTATTTTTCTATCTTCTACTGTTGGATGTCTAACATTACTAGAGATTAAAAGTTACACATAACATCAATATGATGAGGAATAGTTGAAAATAAGTCCTTTGGCAGAAAATGTTTATGGACCTGCAGTTGACTTCAAATCTTTATTAGCCACATTTGTAATTTAATAATTGTCTCTGGACATGGGTGAAAATATAAATTGAAATAAAAAGTAAATGTTTGAAAAGGCAACCTACATGGCATTACATTTATACAGCCAGTTTTTAACAGATGCTTCTAGACCTCAGTAACCAAGTTTAGCAGAGTATGCTATGAAGTTTAGGGGACAATCCTCCCTGATATGACAGATAGCTCACAAGATGCTTCCTAGATGGAGGTGAATTTGTTCCCCTAGCTAAGATGTTTAGGAGCGACATGCCCTGTATGTTATCTAGTGCTTTCTTAGCATAGCGTGATTATACTGGGTGCCATATATTAAGAGCTGCAGAATAGAAGGGGAGGGATGGATGGATTTATTTCTAAATTTCTTGTGTGCTTTGTGTGTGAATTAAGGAGTTAGTATGATGCTAGTATTTGCATCTCAACTGTTGGATAGAGTTCCTGTTGTTATTTTCATACATGTTGCGCAATAAATTTGTCTTTCCAGGAATAAAAAAATATTAGAAATAACACATTTTCTGATACAAATTTGTAGAAAAACTGCTCTCACCTTATTTTCATGTGCGTGTTCTTTTGAAAGTGTTAAATTCTACAGTTATTTACTGAATCTCGTACTTAAATTTTTCTGTGCATGATATTTCAAAGAAACAGATTTGCTGTGGGTTTTTTTCTGCCAATAATGTTGCTGCAGCCAAGAGCATCTATACATATGACCCAAAGGAACTTTAATGAGAAGAGAGGAAAGATAAAGAAGTTCTCATTCCCTCCATCTGTACCATCTGGTGTGGCACATGTTGTCAGTCACAGGACAGGCAAATCATTCCAAACTACCAGCAACAAGACAGAAATGCTTACAGGTAGATGTTCTGATACAGAAAATAAAAAGGTATTTTCTCAAAGTTATTTTGCTTTGAACAGTGCTCAATACATTTGAGCAGTCCCAGTAAGTGATCTGAATGTTTTTTATATCATTTTTCAGGTCTGGGTAGTGCAACGTGATGGAATTAGACAGAGACTGGTACAGCATATGAATACTTTGTCAAGCAAAGTGCATATGCATGTACTCCTGCATTTTCATGACAATCCTGTACAAACTGATCTTTGAAGTTCAGATAAATGACAAGGTTATGCTTTCTGGCTGTTACAGCATACTGTGTTTTCAAAATATCAAATTAAATCTTGTTTTCTATTTCTGGTGCATAGAAAGTTTGAGCTAAGTCCTGGTATAAGCAAGTACGAACTTGAAGAGCTTTCAAAATCATAGAATCATAGAATAGTTTGGAATGGAAGGGTTCTTTAAAGATCATTTGGTCCACCCTCCCTGCCAAGGGCAGGGTCATCTTCAACTATATCTGGTTGTTCAAAGACCCATCCGATTGGTCCTTGAATGTTTCAAGGGATGGAGCATCTGCCACCTCCTTGGCAACCTATGTCAGTGTTTCACCACCCTCGTCATAAAAAATGTCTTCCTTATATTAAGCCTAAATTTTTCCTCTTTTAGTCGCAAAGCATTACCCTCTGTCCTATCACGGTAGGCTGTACCAAAAAGTGTCTCCATATTTCTTGTAAGCCCCTTTTAAGTACTGAAAGACTACAATGAGATTTCCCCTGGAGCCTTGTCTTCTCCAGGTTAAATGATACCAACTCTCTCAGCCTTTCCTAATAGAGGAGGTGTTCCATTGCCCTGATAATGTCTGTGCCTCTGTTCTAGACCTGCTCCTATAGGTCCATGTCCTCTCTGTCTTGAGGACTCCAGAGCTGGACACAGTACTCTAGGTAGGGTATCACAAGTGCAGAGTAGGGGTGGAGGATCACTTCCCCCAGCCTTCTTTGGTGCAGTCCAGGAAAAGGTTGGACTTCTGGGCTGCAAGCACGTATTACTGGGTCATGTCAAGCCTCTCTTCCACCAATAACCCCAAGTCCTTCTCAGCAGAGCTGC
>NW_008688250.1:0-1128 GCF_000695815.1 Acanthisitta chloris
C
The DNA here is from genome assembly GCF_000695815.1 of Acanthisitta chloris. Taxonomy (NCBI): domain Eukaryota; kingdom Metazoa; phylum Chordata; class Aves; order Passeriformes; family Acanthisittidae; genus Acanthisitta; species Acanthisitta chloris. Next base: position 2 of record NW_008688250.1, read on the forward strand.
CTTCTAGGTTGTCACAATCACTGGATTTTCACTTTCACTTATAGAGTGCTGGGCATAGGAAAAAACCACAACTCAGTAAATTCCCTTCACTTTTGCTGCTTTACTGAAGCTGTGCCAATGATGAAACCTGGAGTCATCAGGAGCAGAGGGAGGGCAAAGTGTGCACAATAAACCAAAGAAACCACTAATGAGCAATTTTGTGATTAACTTGGCTGACTCTGACATCACGGGACAGGGCAAGGAAAATTTCAGTGCCTGTAAGCACAGGATACAGATTAAGATACAATCTGTCCTTTCTTCTCTCTGTTTCAGTTTGGGTTCAGGGTTTTTTGGAGGAGCAAGGAGGCAAATCAATCTATCAAAGCTGATTTTTAACTACCAACAAGTTCAGTACAAGGTTAGAACAGGAACGTGACCTGGAGAGTGGCTGATCCCCTCCTCTCCCTTCCTCACTATAAGCTCAGGTAGCTCCACAGAGACTTAAGCACTTTTCCTTGACTTGCCCATTCATTTGGGCACACACAAAGACCTTTTCTGGTCCCCCAGCACTGCCATGCAGGGCACAGCCACTCTGTGCTCGGTGACCCACAGCCAGTCACACACAGCAGTCCCAGCACCATGCTGACACAGGCTTCAGGCTGATCTAAAAATAGCAATGCCTCCTCCCAGGTTACAGTCCAACACTTTATCAAGTCACTTTTACCACCTTTCCTCTATTTTCATCACATGGCACAGAGACCAAGAGGTCCAAACAAGTTTGTTGCATTTGCAAATTGTGCTCTAAGAAGTGATCAGTGTTCCTGGCAAGATTAGCATGCCTGGTTTGTCTTGAGCACTGCAGCACCTGATCCCTTGTAGTGGAAGAGGTGGATGATGAGCACAGGGAGACACAGTTTCAGGGGTTTATTTAGCAGATGTCATAGAGAACTGATCAGCCCTCAGTTTAGTCACAGTGCTGCAAAACACTCCAGTGAATCTGTGGGTCGACTGGTTTGCTCTTACAGTCCCAGTTCAGGGCTATAGCTTCTGGCTTAGAAAAATGCTCCAACACTGGGACATTTGGCTATCACTAATTCTCATGTTCCAGGATCAGGACATGAAATTAGAGAAATTTCCATGAAAGGAAA
>NW_008688251.1:0-9621 GCF_000695815.1 Acanthisitta chloris
CGGCACTCGGGGGCGCGTTCCCAGAGCGCTGCCTCCCCGGGCCGGCACGGCCAGAGGGGATTCTGGCTCTCTAGTCCCAGCAAGGAAAAGGAGGGGAGAGCTAGCTTACTTTTTCCTTCTAAAGTTTGCCGCCGCAACCCAAGCAAGCAGGGACCTGCCATCAGAGCGGGAGGTAATGCCTTGCTCGGACGGTCACCTCCACGAGTCCCCAAAACCCCTTGAAGTTCACAAATATTTTTCCCTTCTAGTTCAGAGTTTGACCCAACCCTACTGAGTGTTTCAAGTCAATTTATACACTATTTCATTTAAACCAGTCACTAAGTTTCCTTGTTACCTTGCATAGATCTCTCAAACTTTTTATCCACTCATTTTCTCACTTGTGAAAGTAGAGACAACAGCCCTGGCAGACACAATCGACTGTTCTGGGGACAATATTTCATTCAGAGTGTACATTCTAAATATTGTTATTTGTCATTTTATCACCATTAGCACTTAGCATTGTAAACATATTGTGGGGAACATCTATGTAAAATGTTTTAATGTGTTATCATGACGAAATTCTACTTCAAAGGAGACTCAAAGGTAGGAACATTGTGCATGCAAAGTGCATACAAAACCAAAAGTGAGAAATCAAACCTTCTGGCCCCTTTCTCCAGACCCTACGATCTTCTGAAATTTGTGTACAGTGCTCATACTGCAACGCCAGACACTTGGAAATGCATTTGCCTTAGGGACAGACTGGAAAGCTATTTGCCTTTCCTTCCCTTTCTAAGCAAGTATTCAAAGGGTTTTGTCTTTTTCTACATTTTGCATAGCAGACAGCCTACCCACAGTGCTCAATAAATAATAAATAATTATTATTTTATAAGGTATGTATTGATCACCTTGGCCACTATCAAAATACAGCTGTGTCTGAGGTGGATAATAGCCACACAGAAACACTAAATAATGGTTACAAGTAGTATTAGGAGCCCCCTGGGAAGTTTGTCTGGAAAATACAGTCCTTCACACACCCTAACAAATTCAGATACATGCACAGAGAGGATAATGGAGACCTATTTCAACAAGGTGACAATGGTCCAGCAAAGAGGCATCTTCCTGACTCAGAATCAGCATCCCAAGAGCAAGATTTTATCCCTTTAGATGTTTGTGCAAAGGCAGGTTATTGTTAAGCTTCCTGTTTTATATGGACAACATAACAGCAGTAAGAACTATCAATCCCTCCTCAGGGCATGGGATTATATCCTGAATTCAATTACTGTGAAGAAAATCAGGTATTACTTCGTTTACTTCAATAGTTAACTCCAGATTTAAAAAGTGCAACTGGCAATAAAATCTGGCTTCTAGTACCTTTCTTCCCCTGCTGATAGTTCTGGCAATCTAGCATTTTGTAGCTTGCAGTTTATCAAAGTAATGATTTGATGAGGTAGTCATCTGAAACTGCACCACCTCTGGCCCTTCCCTCTCCAAGGTCTTCTAAGACCATGTACTTGCATCATATTTTGGTCTGGCTGCCTATCAACAGAGTACCTTCCATGTAAAATCAATGACAACAGCAGTCTCCACTTCCAGTTCCAAACTAAACCTCTTCAGTTTAGCAGACAGAAAACAGTTATGTCCTCTGAAAGAAAAAACAATCTTGTGGGTTAAAGGCAACTTGATCACCAAGGGTAAAGTGAGCCCCACAGGATTTGGGGGATACAAGCTAGTTTTCATCCACATACTATCCTTTCAATTGGACAAAGGAAAACCGAGGACGCTCATGCATGAAATGTCTACAAATCAGAAAGAGGGACAGAAGATATCATCTAACTGAGAGACTTCTATTCAGAGTGCTATATATGAACCAAAGAAGATAACAATTACTTTAAAAAAATCTTACTGTGCCTAACTCGGACACATAGACCTCTACTTCTGAAAAATTGTTACAGTTAGGCACCAAAATAGCAGACATCATTTTATAAATAGGCAGAGAGTAGTGAGAAAATATTAGAAGAGCAGGGAAGTTTCTTTAAGGTTGCAAGGCACATCTTTGCTGGGGTGTGGAACAAAACAGAGACAAGAGGAAAGCAATGCAGTACAAGAAGTTCTTTGTCCAGCAAGCAATGCTCTCATTGCTCAATAGGGGAGTGGATTTTTCTGACTAATTCCTCTAATTCTTTCTTTCACATCTCTAGCTCTATCCCTGCAGTTTGCAAATAAGTTGCATGGAGAGGAAGGGAAAATATCATTATCACTGTGAGGTTTGTACCAGCCCCCTCTAATACTGATCCCCTCCTCTGCATATGCCACTGGCATTGTGGTGAGACTTTAAAAAATGTATGACATGCTCTAGAGAAAGTGTTTTGTCCCCATCTAAAAGACAGTAAGTAGATACATCAGACTTTTCATATGTCTTCATTAAGAAAACAGCCAGCTCCCTTTTCAAGGGGCCTTAAAAATTAGCGGTGGCACAGGTTGATACACCTGGGCACCTGGCCACTCCCTCCCAACACAGGCACTGTGCTCTGCTCCCACCACCAGAGACAGGAGGCAAAGGCAAGAATACATGGTCAAAGAAATGTTATTCATCTTCTTTTGCTTGGTCCCTTTAGAATAAATTTCAAAATCTTTCTGCCAAGCCAATATGCTTGTTTTAACTAAAAGACAAGCTGCTGTCAATAAACTGGGGCGATTCAGTCAGTGCAATTTTCAATAAATTGCTATGTGGGACTGCTCATCTTCAAGGTACTTATTCTGCTCCAAGAGCTGGGCTTGCTAATTCAGGGCAGCAGCAGTAGTAACCACAAGACATAGCTTTTGCTTACGTCTTGCTAAAGGAAGGAGCTGGCTCATGGGAGCTACCTATCTCCCAGATGCAGTAGAAACTGCATGTGCCATTATCATCAGTTCCTGGTCCCCCCCTTTCCTGTTAAGCAGGGGTGATGAGAGAGGAGGATCAAAGCCTGGAAAAGGCTTTGGAGACAGAACAGGCAAGACTTAGAGGCATCATCTATCATGCCAGGATGTCCAAATGCTGCAACACAAGATCTAGGAGATTCAATCTAAACTAATGCCCTAAGTATGGCAGTAGGAGATAGGAAGAGAGGCTGCACTGCAATATTGCACCATAGAGTATAATCTCCTGGTCTTTTTCCTTAGATTTTCTTAATGGCATTCACCAAATCCTTGAAATCAAGCATTTCTATGGTACTGCTTAATCAAAATGAGGCTCAAGGGGAATTTGCTGTTGAAACAGTGGCAGGGAAGTCTGTGCAAAATGGCAGGGATGCAATTTCTCTCTCTGGCTATTTTTTTTTTTTTTTGCCACGTTAGCACTTCCAGTGTCTTTTTGCCCAGAAGTTAATATCCAAGGTGATTTTAGAAGCCGCAGTCCAAACTGTGATCAGATCTTCTTGGTTGTGCCAAACGAAGCTGATCTTATCTCACTGGTGACCTTATCCTACTTGAGAGAGCAAAACTCATTACAATAAAAAGAAATAACAGAGATGGAGGAAAAGTAATCATGACAGTGCCTTGTCAGTACTCCCTTTACCATCATTCCAGAGGATTAGTTCTAAGCTCTTCTCCTGCAAACATAATTTTTCACTCCAGCTGGAGATTCAGCCTACAAAGTTATTCTGACCACTTGCAGGACATACACATTTATTCCTGATTCACAGCCTTCTTCCTTCTCCTAGCATGTTCTCTTACATTTGTTTAATAGAAACTCTACGCAGCGTATACAGGAAGCAAATTTCTGAGCACCATTTTGTTTAACTGAGTGTACAGGATACAGAAACTATAGAAACACACTTTTGAGTGTGTGGAAGTGTGTGAATGAGCACATTGCCAAAAAACCTTGATGAGTGTGCCGAGGAGCATAAGGTTGAACACATTCAGATGAGAGGATTCCTTGTAGGAAGAGAGAGCTTAAGTAAGAGTGGGGGATGTGTGTGCAAATGCTGCAGGAGCAAATTCAGGGCAAGGCATGTAGGGAGAAGGAGCACATTATTACTGTATCTAGTATTGTGCTCCATCTTCAGGATCGACCCCTAGCAATCTCACCTCAAACACTTACATGTAGCTGGCCACTTATCCACACAAAACAGAAGCACTCTCCGGCCAACAAAAGCAGGTGGAATAAGGACATCAGTGCAGAATAGAATTGATGCAGGACAAGACAGGCTGCCCTCTCTCGGTCTCAAAATGCAGACCCCTCACACTGAAACCCATCTCAGGACTGAGCTCAGATCTACTCCACAGCCACTGAAGTGTAGGTTCCCCAGCAGAACTTCTTTTCTCCTGTGAGCTCCTGAAAGATGCTTGCAGGCATCTTGTTATAACTAACCAGTTTGAAAGCTCTCTGGATAAGGAACAACTTCTGCAGCCAGTGCCCTTCTAATGGCTGGGCTATCTCTTTATAAAACCTTATGCACCGTTCTGGATAAACACGAGAAAATGAAACAATTGTTATTTTCTCTGTTCACATGCCAGACAAACACAGTGTCTCCAAACATTGATTTATACATGGGAAGAAGTGCCTCTCATTCACAATCAGATGACAAAAAAAATCTTCACTTTGCATGAGTCTATAACATTAAGATTTAAAGTCAGATGGGGAATCCCAAATGGGACTGTGCAGCATATCTCCAGGGCAAGCCTAAAGCATTACTTTTGACCTTTAAAACACTATATGCCTCTTTTTCAAAGTTAATAGGCAGTAGGCAACCATACTATTTAAGTACTTTCTGACTATCCTACTGGGCACCTGTCTAGGGAAATCCAATCCTAACTGAGTTTTGAAAACCCAAGCCTAAGTGTCTTCAGTCTCATCATCTGTTTTCTCAAAGGAGGTTAAGCCAATAGTGATTCCCAGCCATGCAAACGAGTCCATAATGAACTAGCAGCCAGGACTCTGCCCCACACTGCTTGCAGGGCTGTGTCCTCCTACGTGTCTCCCCTCCACACCTAGTGGAAGGTTCTGACTGATGCCATGAGACTGGCAGCAGTGCTTTTTCATCCACTTACAGATTCTGCACCCATATCAAGGCATATTCTCGCATTTCCTGGGCTCAGTCTAGGCTTTAAGACAAGCAAGCTTGAAAGCTAGACAAATGCATATATACGAAAAAGGGACAGCAAAAAAAATGGTGAGCAGTTCCCCTTCTATAGCCTGGCCCCTGTGTCCCAGAGCAAATAGAAAGCTTGCTTTAGGGCACTATATAAATTGGTATTATAAATTCAGATGGTGCACCAGGGAGTGCCTCATTCTGTATGATTGGAGTCATTCTCAGGAGCAGTTCAGGCACTCAGCCTGCCACATGCGACTGCTGCCCCAAGGGCTGCCATTACAGATGCATTATTACGAAGCGCTGCAATAAAGCATGAACTAAAACAACTTCATTGAAATGAAGATTAATACGGAACATGTGTTCACCTCCGTACACTCAGAAGGAACAGTCCAGCAAACACAAGTGCCACAGTGCTGGGGCTGATGGGCTAGGGGAGCAATGCGACTGGCCAACCACTGCTATTGCTGAAGGCAAGTAATATTTTCCCCTGGCATCTTTTAAGTGTCCATGGATGGATTTAATGCAGCAGCTGTGAAGCAGAGAGTGAGGCAAGCACAACATGTGGAGTGCTGAAACATGCACAAAAGTGAGCTGCGTTTGAGGCAGAGAACAGAGAGGGATGCTTCAAACCCACAGAAGCAATACCACTAGCTGCAGAATGATCCATGCCTTTAGTTATCACAGACTTCAATGGATATTGATGGATATTCTCAGCACTTCAAAGTGTTGTAGCCACATGAGAGTTACAGGTGAGAAAGATCATCTAAGGTGATAGTTCTTTCATTCTCCTCACAATCAGAATAGGATTATTCCCCACAATCTATTTGTTAATGCCACTGTTACCTCACTTAAACTCTCTCAGGCACTACAACACTCACTACCTCCCCCTTCTGATGCCCTTTCAGAGCCTCATAAATTTCACCATTGACATAAACTGAGGACCATTACATCTATATATTTCCATGCTCAGATTAAACTCATGACACCCTGTTATGGTTTAATGGCTCAACTTTCGTGCTTCCTTTTCCTGCTGTAGGCTTTTCATTCTTCCTTTCCTTGAAATCAGTGCAAGGCTGCTATCAAAACTGGCTGTGACTACTGACTACAGGTCCCAGTGGATTCATTCCTTCACTGTATCAACCTAGTCAGCCCTGAACTTATAGTATAAAGCATAAAGGCATCTAGAATAGACACAATCCATCACATCCAGAATAAGTGACTCAGCCGATCATGGAAGTGAGTACTCCTAGATCCCTTTGAAGTCCCTGAGACATGACCCTCTGTGATGGTGTCAAAAGGTGGGATAACATCAGGTCTTCTTACTAAAGAGAGAAAAAAAAAAAAACCACATGGGGAAGGGATATGGCATTTCATGATAGAAAACAAAGGGTCGGTTGCTATATTACACCTCCAAAGTAACAGATTCATGATTAATCTGCATGATGGTATTTGGCACTTTAAGGAAAAAACAACAATCTTCCCTGAGGGCACACCTCACTGAACACAGACTTTGACCCTTGTGAATCAGCTGCATGCGAAGGCTTTTATTTATCATTTAGCAGTCTTTCAGACCTCATAGATGATCTGTCTTTGGCACAACACCCAGATAGGTACATTGTAATGGATGACACAGGTAGTTTATAAAAAAAAAAAAAAGCCAAAACCAAACCAAAAACCAGTCATGAATCTCTGTATATGGGTTGGAAGTGAGTGGGGGGGAAAGGACTAATTAGAGAACAGCTGCCCCCATGATGCTGGCAGCTCTATTGCTTTCTGTTTCTGGAATGAAAAATAATTTGTCATAAAAATAAATGAACTGACACCAAATATTTAAATTTTAGAAAAAAAAAAAAGATTGAAGGAGAGATATAAATACACAGTAAACAAGCAAAAGCTCCAGTTAACAGGTTTGTCTTTCTTCCCCAAGCTGACTGGCTCTGCACCAACGCAACTCAGACAGAACGAGACTTGCTGCATGCAAACGATTTCTAACAGAGCTGAAACTCTGCGCTGAACATGGATGAGCAAAGGTTGGGCAGCTGCCTTTGGACAAGGCTGCCATGTCACTGCCCATTCAAAGGGCAATACTGTAAAGAAACGGGTATGAATTCTATTATTTCACAGCAAGGTGCCATCCTTTCCTCCTTGCACTGCAATTTTACATCCCCAAAATAGAGTAGCCTTCACAGCCTTCCCACAGTGCACCTCTCACACCACCACAAATACAGCTCGATAACAGCCCATTGTCATCAATATTCCTCTGGCTGAAGATGACTTAATAAAACATTCTTAAGAAGCCAATCAACAAGTCTTATAATTAAAAAGGAGCCATTGTTAAGCTCCATTGAATTATTGCTTTCTCTCAGTTCTCCACACTTCTACTAAACCAGACATAACACTACATCCCAGGATGGATCTGTGCTATGTCTAGCCCTCCATGCAGAACTCTGTAGATCTCTGAAGGGACAATATTTCTTCTACAATTTTAAAACACAACTTCACAGACCTACAGATCTCTTTAGATTTAGATCACATACAGAAGCCAACAAGTCCTACCTCATACAGCTACAAACCACAGTTGACTGTTAAGATACTGGCCTGCAGACAGAAGACATTGATTATCTTGTCCCCTTTTGCCAGGCTCAATCTGAGAACTGTAGCTCAATCTGCTCGAGACATTACTGATCATCCCTGCAGAAATGGTCATGTCATCCCTGAATTCATTACAGTATCTGCAAGAGTGATGTAAAAGGTGCTGCATGAGAAGAAAATTAGTCTACGTTTTGTCTGAAACAGAGTTTTACTAGACATATCAGTGTAACTTCAGAAATCTTGTTAAGCAAGCAAGCATTACAGTTCCCTGTGTAAATGCCTGCTGAAGAATAGGAGGTGCCTTTTTTGTTTTACTTAGCTTAAGCTCCTTCCAAAGTGATGCAAGCCAACTGCTGAAAAGTTATCTTATAAAGAAACAATGAAGTTATACTAGGATATCAGTTTAAGTTCACACTTATACACACCAGTATCACTTCTCTAGGAAGGCAACATATTAGATAAGGGACTTCATAGCATTATCAACAGCAAAATGGAAAGAAGCTACATCAGATACCAGCACTGACAGAGAATTGGGGTCACCTCCTGGGTCTTGTCTCCTACCTCTGGAAGAAAGTGTGGTTTGGTGTCAAGCTGAAATGACTGAGAGCTGGAACTTGACATTCCTGACACCTGCAACCACGTCTATAAGCCAGTCTCCTTCTCCATACCTCATCTTATCCAATTGTAAAATGAAAAGCACCTCTCCAACCCCTTTCCATGTTTTTTTACTAAGGTTAACTATCTAATACTAAAGATAGCTTCTATAAACAAAAATAATGGAATGCTGTAAGTGAAAAATCTTTTGAGAAGACATATGAGTTACTGCCCTGACTGTCAATTTTTTTAGCTTTCTTTTCCAAAGTTTTGGAGCCAGAAATCTGACTACACTCCATCTCTAAAGACCTCACATATTAACAAAAGTTTCCCTACTGTAAAACATCAAAAATTACTCCTTCCCTCTTCCTCTGTGTCAGGGAAAATAATTAAATAAAGGCTCTTCCAAGGGGTTATGATGCATCTTTAATGATGGAGCTGAGAGAAGCGCCTGCCATACAAAGGAGCTAATCAGTCAATCAAGAGCCAGCTCACCAGACAGAAGCCGTCAGTGCCTAACTGTTCTGTCTCCACCTGTCCAGGGAAACAACAAAACAGCATGGGACATGCCTGACAATTGAGTGCAAATAGCACACATATTTATCTATTTCTCAGCATCAAATGGGCAAGTTTTTGCTCCAAATTAACATATTTGAGAATAAGAATAACAAACTCAGCACCATACATGTACTGATGTGCATTTGAAATAAGGCTAGTGACTTTCTTTTTTTTTTAAACAGCAGTAATCCTCAAGAAACAGAAGGGCAGTAGGTGAGAACTGTATTTAGGCTAGCTGAAAAATCCTTTGCCATAGGCTTGCCAATCTAGATCAGTTAAGTGAAGAATTGCTCTTTAGAGAAGGAAATACATCTCTTAAAACCAAAACAGGAAGAGTTGTAGAAGCTGTATGATTTTGTGCTAGTGCAAGCATAAAGGTCATAGTCTTTATTTCCCAGGTTCAATACTGGCTGAGACAAACCACATTATCCTTATCTGCCTCAATTTCCCCAACTAGGATAATGAAAACTACCTAGATTATAAAGGGATGATTAATTTTGCAGCTGTCTTCATTAATATTCACAAAGCACACGAAAAGCGTTGCCCAAGTACAGACTGTTAAACATGCCATTTTGCTGTGTGCTCCTGTCAAAAACTTCAACCTTTTTTGGTTTTTCTTTTTCCCTCTATTCTCTTCAAACAGGTGAGCGTTTGGCAAGAACCTGGCACACATAGACTTTAGAAAAGCATCAGGTGGCTCCAAGTAACGCGCACGTGGTTCGGCGGTGCCGCGACGCCGCAGAGCCGAGAGCCTGTGCCGCTCCCCGCGGGCTGGAAGCTGCTCGGGCTGCCCGTGCCGCTCTCCCCGGGCTGGAAGCTGCTC
>NW_008688252.1:0-201 GCF_000695815.1 Acanthisitta chloris
CTCGGCTCCAGCGGCAGAGCACAACACTCAGCAGGAGCTACCTGTCGAAAACCACACAGCATCGCTCACAGACAGACACTGCACACGCCTAAGGCCACAATCGTTACTATGAAATGAGTATTTTCACAGCGCTCGTTCAATATTAAGTGACACATTTAACTGTGACACTAACCGGGGGATAACTGTTAAAGTTTACTGAAC
>NW_008688252.1:369-570 GCF_000695815.1 Acanthisitta chloris
AAAGCCTGTCCTCACACACGGCAAGAGCAACACACAGCGCAAGTCTGGACTCAATTCTCCGCCAGATGCGCACAGCTTTACAACCAGCAAACTCCTGGAAACGCTGCCCTCGCGCTGTGGGAAAGGCCCATATCGCTCGGGCTCCGGGGAGCTTCGCAACCGGCTGCAGCGGAGCCCAGAGACACTCATCGACGCGTGCCC
>NW_008688253.1:0-275 GCF_000695815.1 Acanthisitta chloris
GGATTTGGGGTGCAGGAAGGACTCAGGAGGGTTTGGAGACCCCCAGGGAGGATTTGGGGTGCGGGAAGAGCTCAGGGGGATTTTGAGACCCCCAGGAAGGATTTGGGGTGCAGAAAGGACTCAGGGGGAGTTGAGACCCCCAGAAAGGATTTGCGGTGCAGGAAGGACTGGGGGAGGTTTTGAGACCCCCAGGGAGGATTTGGGGTGCAGGAAGGACTCAGGGGGAGTTGAGACCCCAGGGAGGATTTGGGGGGTCCAGGGTGACCCTAGGGGTG
>NW_008688254.1:0-558 GCF_000695815.1 Acanthisitta chloris
GTCCCCGCGCTGCCCCGGGCAGGGAGAGCGGCTCTGCCTCGCGCGGCCCTCGGCGTGTCCCGGCCCTGATGGGATGCGCTGGGATAACGGGATGCGGCTTGGGAAGGCAGCGCTGATGCTCCTTCCAGCGGGCACAGCTGCAGTGCCGCTTATTGGAAAGGGAGCTGCAACCCTGCTGTCCTATCAAGCTGTCTGAAAAAGGACACACATATATGTGTACACATATATACACACATATATGTGTACACATATATACACACATATATGTGTACACATATATACACACATATATGTGTACACATATATACACACATATATGTGTACACATATATACACACATATATGTGTACACATATATACACACATATATGTGTACACATATATACACACATATATGTGTACACATATATACACACATATATGTGTACACATATATACACACATATATGTGTACACATATATACACATACATATATATGTATATACACACATATATATGTACACATATATGCACACATATATGTGTATATATATAATGGATATTTTGTGTCTATATAT
>NW_008688255.1:0-337 GCF_000695815.1 Acanthisitta chloris
TCCCCTCCCGTGTCCATCTGTGTCCCCCTCGTGTGTCCGTCTGTCCCCGCCGTGTCCGTCTGTCCCCCCCATGGGCTCTGTCTGCTGGCCCTGCCCGTGGCCTCCTGTCCCACCTGGCACCGTGTGCCACATGTGTCCCCCCTGGGGTCACCTGTCCACGCGTCCACATGTCCCTCCATGTCCCTCTATGTCCACCCGTGTCCTCCCCATGTCCACCCTTGTTTTCCATGTCCTCCCCATGTCCCTCATGTCTCTCCATGTCCCTCATGTCCCTCCATGTCCTATGTTCCCATGTCCCCCCATGTCCACCCATCTCCCTCCATGTCCCTCCATGTCC
>NW_008688256.1:0-538 GCF_000695815.1 Acanthisitta chloris
CCCTGCCCCTCCTGGGGTGCCCCACACTGCATCCCCCTCCCAGTGCCCGTGGACCACCCTGACCAGTACCCACAGGGGGAACTGGGGGTCCCAGCATAGAGCCAGGACACATCACCTCTCCTGTGGGTGCTGCTCCACCAGCAGCCCCTGGAGCATAGGGACCCCCCCGAGCTTTGTGGGGCTGGTGACCCCAAATCCCTGGGGGATCCAGGCTGTGCACAACAGCAGGAGGGTACAGGGGCAGCTGCCACCTCTCAGAGGGGTCTGGGGTCCTCCCAGGGGGTGGGGAGCCCCCAACCTGCACCCCACATTTCCCCTCCTGCCCCGATTTTCTCCCTCCTGACCTTGAGCCCGCAGGAGGAGCCAAAACTCCCCAACCTGTTGCCATGACAACTCCTCTTTGCATCACTGACTGCTGGGGGGGCCCCAACTCAGTCCCCACCGTGGTGGGGGCAGCATCATCATCCTGGTGGGGCTGGAACTGGGGGACACTGCTGGCCCCACTCTGGGCTAGGGGTCAGCCCTGTCACTGTGCCAT
>NW_008688257.1:0-15847 GCF_000695815.1 Acanthisitta chloris
TCTTATACAGATAGCTGATTGGATATAACTGGTGCCTAAAGAGGAAAATTTTCTCTTGTTTTATGTGTCTGTTCTGCTTAAATGTTTGTACTTCAGATGTGCTTCTATGATCTAATAATCACATATGCACAGCTGTTGATTACAGCTTTCCCCTCTAGTTAGGTTTTGTTACCCTTTACATTATTTCCAAGAATTTTAAAGTAGATCCAGTTCACATTTCACTCAGTCCCCTTTTCAGTATCACATTCAAACACACACCAGATTTTCTGCATTTTTTGCTTTGTTCTTCAACTAGTGAAATGAGTGGAAACAGCCAAATTCAATTTGTTCTTTCTTCTAGTTAGTCTGAACTTCAAACAGAAGCTCTCCAAACTTCTGCAGTTTTTACTCTGTTGTTCAAGCAGTGAGTGTCTGTAACTACTTGTTGATCAACCCTGAGCTTAAAGTGGCTTCTAAGTCAGCCCTGTAATGAAAAGGGGCCTGGACCAGATCACCTTCATATGTCTCTTCCAACATAAATTACTGTATGATTTTATCTTAGGGGTGGTTTCTGATCCTGTAAGTCTGTTTCCTCCAGTTTCTTTAATGCAGGTTGAGGTGTTTTAGTATGTTAATGCAAATGTCATTCACTTCTTAGCAGAGAAAAATGAAAAAAATGAATGCATTAGTATGAACTAATAATCTTTCATCCTCCACATGGAAATTCTGCAATTTTTATACTAGGGAAACAATCACAGGGGTTTTTTTGAGAAATGCACCGTGTTCCACTTGGAAAATAGTCAAAGACAAACTGCAAGACTGATAGTTTTGGTCAAAGTAATTACAGTCTAGCTTTCAGGCAGTCATTTGAGGAGTGAGACCTGTAATATTCCATCTAACTTGTCACACAGGTCTCTGGTTTTTGAGTTTCCTTAACAGGACTGCTCACAGTGGAACTCCCTAGTTTCATTGGCCTACCCAGGACCCTGTGCTCTTTCTTCATTTTAGGTTAACAACTGCCCTTAACAATAAAAGTATTGCAGTAACTTCTCCTATGATAATAGTCAAGCAAGATCTCCCATATGTGAGTCAAGATAAGGTCATTATCCACAATTTTCAGGACTTCCTTCCTTGAGCTGCTTGTTTGCAATAAACTTTGAGAGGCCTGAGATAGGAATGGTCTTAACTGTGTTTTCTGTTGTCTTCACTCTGTCTCCTGTGTAGTAGTGATATTGCTCATCTGCATATTGCCCTTTGTTAAAATTGGTTTCACCGACCTGCAGTTTTTTCATGGACCTTTCCTAGCCTAAAATATTAAATGCAGATGTAATTTTTTTCTTCCAATTTTATTTTCCCATTTCCAGGGGAATTTTAAGGTTGGGGATTGTTTTTTACTAGTTTGGGAGTTTTCTAACTCCATTAAAATTGATTTATTTTGAAGTCTTCCAGTCATCTGATGTAGTATCTTTGAGGTTTTTTGTTGTTTCTCTGCCAAAATATGTAGTTCTTATTTCTGTATCCCTGCCCTATCTTGAAAATTTTGTTTAGTAGGTGTACATTTTCTCTTTCATTCTGGTGGTTTGTTTAAGAACAATTAAGTTCATAGCACAGACCATAGTTTCCAGGAAGTTTTACAGCACTAATTTCTATACAAGCCTTCAAAAAAAGAGTCTGAGTATTGTTGAAAATAGTTCTCATGCATATTTGTGTTGGCAGTAATTGGAATGTAGCACAGAAAATTATTAGGACTGCAGTTCGAGTTATGCCAAATAGCTCTGGGGAAGTTCAGGTAACCATCAGGGGACATGTCCCACCAGCCTGCTGGTGTAGATTTTTAATAGAAAAATAGTACTAATGAGAAATAAAAACCCTGTGCTGCTTGCATTCCACAGCTTTAGGCACTGACCTGTTGCCTCGTTAAGCAGTTTGGTGATTTTAAACATACTTTTCTCCTTTTTAGAAACATTTTGAGTCATCTCTTTTGGACTTTTGGGTTAGAGTGTGTCCCAAGGCAAAGTGTATTTCCAGTCATGAGGTCTCTTGAAGAATATGAATAATAGGAAACTATGAAATAAACATGAAATGTGCAGGATATATGCATGTACCAAAATGGTTTATAATGTGTGTGGATGATTTCCTTCAAAATCTTTTTTCATGTGTCTTACAAAAGGTATGGAACAAAAAAAAAAAAAAAAGAGAAGGCTACTGTAATTTACTCAAAGGCCACACCAAGTTTCCAGCCTCTACTGAATAATCATTTTATGTACTTACATACACTAATTCATAAATACCTGCTCCTGTTGTAATCACCAGTATGTAGTATTGTTTTGTATTGCAGTTAGCACCCAAAATGTGCTAATCACAAACCATTAAAAAAAATACAGCTCTACCAATGCAGAGAGCTTAGCTTTTGTTAACAGCAAAAGTCAAGAGATGGGAATTACAATGAAAGCTGCAATGCAGAAAAATGCAGAAAGTGGCTGAAAAATGCTGGAGGTTTTTCTACACTTTATTGCAAAAGTAACCGATTTTTGTACTAAATTGCTGTTGATGTTTGGGTTCATGGGATAGTATTTCCCATTTCTTTCAGCACTTCTGCCAACTTGATTAGAATAAAGACTCCTCAAACACATCCTGGACCTTTTTCTTTCTTTCTTTTTTCATTCCTGTCTCATTTGCTATGTCTGATCATACTGCTATCCAAGCACACTCTGCAGAGACAGAGAAGGTCTATACACAGAGACAGACTTGCATGATTGTCATCTAACCACCAGCATCCCCCAGCAATCAACCTGAAGTCCCAGGACAGTACTCAGCTGCTTCAGTCCTCCTATTATGATGAAACTCTCTTAACCTGTTTTCAGTTCTGCAATCTTAAATCTTCTTCTTTTGCATGATTTGAAAATGCAGGAGCAGCTGCATTTGCCAAAGTTCCATGTGGTATAGCAATTTCCTATGGTGGAAAAATACACTCTGCATAGTAATTACTGCAAGTCAAGTCCATTTAATCTGCACAAGGACTTTTATTGTGTTACAGTTTGGGAGGATTTGGGAGGTCTGGTCTCCTAAGTTAGTAGGATAGCAATCTTACAGATGTTAGAGATGTGATAAATTGGATTGCTGCTTATATTGGGTAGCAGAGGTTTTGGTACAATAGGCACACAGATATAAAGATGGGATATAGACTCCAGCTTCTCATTAATAAGTCTAGCTAAGTGGTAGACATTGGATAATAATTCTACAGCTTTCCTATTTCCCTTTATTAATTTTGCCCTGAATATTTCTTGAGCCTCTTAAGCATTTTTTCCCCTTCCTTGTGGTTTGTATAGAAATACAAAAGACTGCAGATGGAACCCTTTTTCACCATTTTATTTTTTTCAGGTCTTTCACCTGACAAGCAAAAAGGGAGACTTGAAACAGAGTTCTATTAAGAGAGCCACAGCATGGCTTTGAAATGAGTTAGAAATGTAAACTCTATCAAATTCTGATCTTGGTCTAACTTTTCCTTTCTCTCCCTTTCAATTTTCAGTCAACTTTTCTTCATCTCCAAAAGTAGTTGTTTGTTATTCTTGTACTGTTGAAGCCACTGCTGTTGTTTCAGGATTGAATTTGGCACTGGAAAGGAGCCTGTGATGCTTGTAAAAACACATACCACAGAACCGTAGAATTGTATATGTTTTAGTTTTTCAAATTTCCTCTTTAACATTATTAATACAAGGCTTCCCTAATTGACTAAGCTAAACTTTGGACATTTCTTTATTATTTTCCTTTTCTCCATTTTGTTTACATGTTTACATGAGCTGAAATCTCTGTGTATAGATTTTAGTTTTTCATTTCAATTTCAACATAATTTTCCCAGCTGTGGTTTGGTCTTTAAAAGAGATCCTAGTGATCCCTAGACCACAATTTGAAAAACACTGCTTGGAAAATAATCTTCAGTTCTTGTTTTTGTCTTTTTCTGGAGTTAGAGAATTGATGGATCCAAGTTCATCGACTTAAGGCTTTTTGGGAACAGGACTGTTATGTATGAAGAATGTTGCCTGGTGCAACCCAAAGGAGGGCATATCAGCTCTTGAGAACAATATATTTGTTCAAAAATCAGCAAAATACATACAAAGGGACAGAAATGTATTATTGTCATCCATATGGTCAAATCCTGAACTGCCCCTAAAGCAATAAAACATGCAATCTTGATGATCACAATTGCAATAACAGCTCTAGATAAGGTGTTCCTGCTGTGAAGGAAGCAGGAAAACTTCTTTAGAGTCTTTTATCTCTAGGCATGGATTAATTTGTACATTTTCCAAAAGGTATTCTTCTAGCTATTACTTTAAAACCCCCAACATGTTAGCAAATCTTCATTTATGCTTCAGAGATTCTTCAGAAGGAATCTCCAACTGCACTGCCAAAGTTCTCTGGTTTATGGCATTTCCTACCACATAAGAGTACTTTTTGACCAAAAATGTTACTGTGTTACATGCCCAATGCAAATATTTAACTGCTCATATCCAATTTTTCAAAGCATGTCTTTGTTGAAACAATTAAAAGTTGATAATGAAGATTTATATAATTGATAATTTATTTTAAATCTCCCTCCTACAGTAGGGTATTATGAGGAGCCCAAAATGGTCTTGCAGCATGTTTGAATAAATATCAAGATTACTCCAAATAGACTTTTTAAAGCTCAAAACAAGCCCATGTTTCTCTTAGAAATATCCCTGAATTTCCACAATGCATCTGTTCAGCATACCAGCCTTTGTAAGTAGTTCCATTAAAAAGAAAACCCTAGCAATAAAGACAATTGCTTATGTAAGCAATTTTAAAGTTAAATATTGTTTTAGAAGTGCTGTGGATGGAAAACAGTTGCTTGGTACTGCATGAATAGTCCACTGAGGTTAATTAGTGAACTGCTTAGGTTTTGCAGGAGCCAAGAAGCAATGAGAGGTAATCCAAAGTTTGGACCAAATTATTCTTGTAGGGACTTGCAAATGGAGTTTACAAATTTCCAACTGTGCAGAGTGTGGTATGTGGGTTTTTTTCTTTAGAAAATCACTGTTTGGAAACAATTCCAGCAATACATTGCAATTGTATGTTATAGTTACAAGCTACCAAAGTTATCATTGGTAAGTGAACCTTCACAAGTCAAGAGCTGGATGTTTAATTGTCCACTTCTGGGACTCTCATTTTGCTCTGTGTTTACTCTCTAAGTTAGGGCCCATTTTCCAGGCCTACAGTCCTTTTGACTAGTCTAGTGGATCTCTCTTGTTGATGAAAAGATGTTGATTGTCAGGAGAGAATTCACCATGTGTGCACACAGAGCATACAAGAAGTGTCTCTGTACGTGGTGCCTACAGCTGGTGGGAAAGGCATGAAGAGAGTGCTGTTGACTGGATGTATACATGCTACTCATCAGAGTGCTTTGGCATGGAGAGCATGAAGCTCCTACAGGGAGGCACTGAGTCGTTGCTGAGCACTGAGAAATTCCCAGGTGCTACCAGTCTGGAGCCAGGAGACCTGAGGAGTGCCTTGCTGGGATGGTGTGTACAGCTGGGAGCAAGGAGATACAGAGTCTGTTCCTAGCTCTGCCCTTGATGTAAGCTATTAGCTGTGTCCAGTGTCCAACCTGTTATAACTCTCTTTCCTGCCTAATCTCTCTGGTGTCTTCCGAGTAACGCTTTTAGGTTTGCAACTTCCAATAGCTGTTTACCTAGAGCTTATGACTGAAAGTGTATGTTCCATCTGAGCTGTAGAGTTAGAGACTACCTTGTCCTGCCTGTCTATCACTGTTAATCAAGTACAGATATGTGGGAGAGGCTTAAGAAGAGGACCCTGGCTTGGATGTTTTACTTCCATCTTGTTCTGTTTTCGTAGCACTGTGTTTGGTTCCCAACACAGCAGTGATGAAAAGACATCAAGAGATAACTACAGTATAGACTATTGTTGTGCAAGATTATTATGAAAAGATACAAAAGAGACTCTGTGCAATATCTTGTCGTTGCTTTGTATATTCACTATTAGTATATATTCCAGCAATTGGATCTTTGCCTTGGCTGAGCTCCTGTCCTGCAAGACATGCCCTGTGTTTCACTGCTGGTCCTGTCTGTCACTGTTGGTGGGCCAGGGAGGCATTGAATTGGAGATTTCTGTTCTTAAAAATGAAAAAAGATGTGCAAAGAAATAAGAAATGTGCTTTACTCAATCTCTGTTTATCTGGTTGCTTCAGACTGAACTTGCTCCTTTTGCCAGAACCAAAACTGCAGTGTGAGAGGAGGCAGACTTAAATCAGTGGTGCATTAAATCAGATATTAATAGTATGTATGAAAAGAACTATCAAAAGGACTTGTTAATTGTTGTGTTCAGAGAGGCCTTACAGTTAGGACGAAGAATGTCTCAGTCTTTTCAGGGCAAGAAATGAGGTCTTTTTTTTCTTCTCCAGAAGGCGAGTAGCATCAAGGTTTGTGCTGCTTGCTTGCTCCAGACTGTGGAAGAATATTTGGTTTGCAAAATTTTCATCTCTTCTGTTTTATTCCCCAGTTATGAATTCCACGTGAAACCTAGGAACCCTCTTGGTGAAGGTCCAAGTAGCAATGTTGTTACATTCAGTACTGAATCAGGTAAGCACTTCCAGAAGTAGGACCATCATTTACAGTGGCTTTTATATCCCATGTTTGTGGGATATATGAAAGGCTCTCTGGTTTCATTTTATGCATTTTGTTTTGCTCTTTACTACCTCCCAGTTGGCTTTTTACCACTGAGCATGTTATGGTAGTGTCTGGAAGGTCAGCCTGGGATCTATATTGTGTGAGGATGTAAGATGGCCAGACTGCAAGAGAAAAACAAGAGGGAAACAGAGTTTCTCTGGTGTTCATTATGAAGAAAATAACTTTATCATTAGAGAGGGCTCAGTCTTTTTAGATTTATATTCCTGACCTTTTTGCGTCTATCCAACTCATTAATGGCTTTTGGATGAGGAGCATAAAGTTTTCTCTGGGCTGGTGAGTTCATAGGCACTTTTGCTACCTGTTCAATAAGCTTCTGTGTAACAGTGATGTCACTTGGCTGAAAAACAGATTGAGAAATAGCAGTTGGGAAAAGTCAGTGTTCTAGTATGTCTTCTTCTATCCTGTATGCTCTCCTGTGAATCTGTTAAAGAGGTGTTTACAAACAAGCCTGTTTTGACCATTGGTTGTTTCCCAAATCAAGTCCTGTCTGACTCAGAGGTGAGAATCAGAGTGTCTTTGCTTTCCCTATTCTTGTTTCCCTTGGCTAACTACAGGCTAACTACAGCTGACTTGTTGACTTTATGCATGCAAGATACCATCTTCTGTGTAGAAGTGTTTATTGCTTGATAGTACTTAAGGACCACATAAACCACAATTTAGCCTTTTTAAAAGGACTTTCTCAATCTGTATTTTCAGCCAGGTGGAATAATATAATAGTCGTCATCTAGTGATATCACTGATGGATGACAGTTTTGGCTGAGCAAGGGATTACTCAGGGAGGGGTTCAGACTGTGCCACACATATTTAAAAACTCTGAATACACTCTTTGTAATCCTAGATTGTTAAAACTGAAAATAAATGTTTATGCTGAGTGCACCTTTCATGAATGACAAGGCTTATGTTCTGTCCCCTATTTAGCTTGGACAAATTAAGTATTCAGTTTTATTTTTTCTTAACTGCACACATCCATTTCTCCCATTTGGGCTTTCATAGCCAGGTTTTTTATGGCAAGTATTATAGATGTGTCCTTTTTATTATTTAGGTTTTGAACTTGAAATTTTAATTAGCTGCAGTAGAATTGGTTTCTGCTGCTTACAGATTTAAACCCTTGTTTTTAATAGAACTCTGGCAGGTGTCCCATAAGTAAAATTTTTAAAACCTCATTGATAGTTTCACATAAGAAATATATTTCTTTTCATTTAATTTAATACAAAAGTTAACTTTGCTTCCTAAACCCTTTCTGTTTCACAACATACAGCTTATGTCAGCTGTAAAAAATTGCTTACCAATGCTTTTCCATTGAAATCTTGGGAACGTTCATTTTACAGTGTTTGATTGAATGTTTGTTTTCTTCCCCCAGCGGACCCAAGAGTGAGTGAGCCAATTTCAAGTAAGTCTTTTATATATATATATATGATCAGGAATTTTTTTCAGAAATGAGCATAATTTTACAAGGGGTGTGGCTGTACTGCGCCAATTAAATGCATTATGGAAACAAACAGCATTCACACATGATGTCACTCCTTCCACCACTACCCCTGGTAAGGAATTCCTGCCAGGCTGCTTGTTTACCTGAGCAGAATGCAATCAACGTGATGTGGAGCTCCCATGGCAGCTGGGATGGCTTCAAACCAATGTACACAAATGAGCCAAGGACAGGCTCATATTTTCTCAGCCTTGTCATTAGAGCAAAAGAAAGCTCTGTAAAATGAATAAGCTACTCCACACTTTTTTAGTGAGTTAACAGAGAACAACTCAGAGGATACTATTTATCTGTCGTTGTGCTTTAGAAAAATTTCCTGCTTCAGAAGGCTTGATCTAGCTCTGCTTTAGGCCACTTACAAGAGTATTGCTGTCTTTGGTGGGAGGTGGAGTGAGGATTTGAAGAACAGCTGAGATCATGCAAGCAAATTGGGCTGCTCTCTGCATTTGTAATGGGCATCACTTTGACAAGCACTGAGGCACTATTTCTTTCCACATAATTAATGACACTTGATTTTTATGTGTATTTTTGTTAAATCAGATACAGTTTGCTGCAAGTTGACTGTCTTGGCTTGAATGCCCTGAAAAGTGGTGACTTATCCCACACTTTGTAAATGAGTTTTGCCAACACACAGAATTTGCCCCCCTAACAAGGTCCTGGAATGAGCCTGTTCCAAACCAGCACCACAGGAGAGCAGGAGGGGCTGTCTGCATCACTCATATCTGCCCTATTTGGTGCTTTCCTGAAAGATGTTCAAAATGCAGGTGCCATGGTACTTTCTGCTTCAACAAAGTTTCTCAATTCTAGTTATTCAGATATATTTGTTGTACATAATTTTGTATGCAGCATCATACTTCAGTCTCTTTTTTTCCTCTCCTGCAGTGGGAAAAGATGCTATCTGGACAGAAATCCCATTCAATTCAGACTCCTATTCAGAATGCAAAGGGAAACAATACGTAAAGAGGACTTGGTATAAGAAGTTTGTTGGCGTGCAGCTGTGCAATTCTTTGAGATACAAGATATACCTCAGTGATTCACTTACAGGTAAGAGACATTGAAATCAGTGTTATCCACATTATAAACTCCTGAAAGATATCATGATTCCAGAATTAAGAGGTTTAACAAGATGAGCTCTCCTGAAGTGTGATCAGGTATGTTTAATTTAGTCCATAAACAGTTTAATCATAATCTGCTTGTGCTCAATAATCATTGATGTGTTTGATACTGAATTATCAGACTCAAGAGTTACTTCTCTGTTGTGATTATCTGATTTTGTGTACCTGTTGGTATAATGTGGGTCATACAGAAAATTGATACAGATCAGAGTGAATAGCATGTGTTGTAAAGGTGAAAAATTTGTATTTAAAGGGTAGTCTGGAATAATTCTTAATTGGAAGATCAGGACCTAATTTTACAGCAGTATTAAACTCAGTCATTCTCATCTCTTTTGGTAAATATCTGATTACTTCAACTCTAGTCAACAGGTTTTTCTCACCTGCTTTGACAATTTTGTTTTGTTTTCATGTACCCCATTTCCCCACCACACACCTTTTTTTTTCCCCTTATATTACATTTTATTAGTAAGAGTAGCCTCCTGGCCTCATCTTCTCAAGTTTTATTTAGTATCTTAAGGTCAACAGAGTGTGATGTATTTAAGACCTGAATCAATTGACATATGGTGTGTGTAAGATGGGGAAACAACCTGTAAAAGGTGTTCTTCAGTTAGTTGATAGGCAGTTCTTTGTGTCTCACGTAGATTGTACAAGCTGTATTTACAACATGCTATATTTAATATATATATATTTTTACTATGTTAACTTCTTAGATCATAGGTTGGACTTGATAATCTCAGAGGTGTTTTCCAACCTGATTGATTCTGTGATTCTTATAATCCATCCCAAGCTCCTGGCTTTCTTCTGTATGAGGTCTTTTATCAGAGCTGCATGGACAGCTCTATGGCAATGGCAATTTTATGGCATTCATGGCACATAGAGTATCATACAACCATGTGTGGGAAATGTCTTTTGAGTGCAAGTTAGGCACGTATGTTTGACACATTGGAGTGAATTAACTGGGAGAAACTGTGGCTGAAAGAATCCAGTTTCATAACCTGAAGTTGCCCCATCTCAGAGCTCAGCATCTCTCAGAAGCAAGGCTCTGGCCTCTGTCTGTAGGAATATGGAAAGAAAAGAGCAGGGGAGTGTAGGGCAACCCATACTGATATAATTTTAAGCTGCCCTGCCTTGTAGCTGGCACCATTCTCCGATGAACAGCCAAAGAAGGAAAGACTTCTCAATAATAGTAAGTACAATACCTCATATGTAAATAATATCTTAGCAATTATGTGAATAAAAGAGGCTGTTTTGAACAGAGGTATCATTCATTCAACTGTTGCTGAACTAACCAGCTGTGATCAAATGACAAGCACTGGCAATGAGGCATGATGTATCCCAAAACCAGCCAGTAGAGGAAATAGCAGTGCTAATCTAGCAGGACTAGGACTTCAACTCTAAATCAAGTGAACTAACACTGCAGTGAAAGCTACTCCAATCTTAGAAGAAAAGTTTCATATCAGGAGCCCATTTTCCTATTTTCATTAGATTGTTTTTGTTCTTGCTGGAAGGGTGGTGGTTTAACATTGCTGGAGAAAAGAGGAGGTAGACACACTGTATTCATTACACTAGCTAAGCCTGGTTCTTACACTTGAATTGTTTCAACTAGTGCTGACCAGTTGTCACAATATTTAAAAGTGAAATATTTACGCAGTTGGAAAGCTGCTTTTCCCCCATTTGCTAAGTGAGGCCTCTGTATGTGAGTGAGAAAGTTTCCAGTTTGAAGCCAAACTGTTCTGCTGTGTTTACCTGTTACACATTGCCTCATGGTGACCCTGAGGCCAGTGGAAGTGTCCTTGTGAGCACCAACCAGCTGGGCAATGTGTGCTGATAGTGAAGGGCTGTGCTGAGGTCTGAATTCCACTGTATCCTGAAAATATCTTCCAAAGTTTCGGAGCTGAACAGTGTAAGCACCTTGATATTTGCATGCATTGTACAGATGCTGTTGTATAAGGCAGCCAACAACTATATCTTTGCATGCTGGTTTTTAGCATGAATTTATATTTCTCGTGCTGCTGAATTCATAATGCATAAAACAAAGACGGTATCTGATTTTTTTAAGACTACCCATAAGGGAATACTGGGAAAAATATTTTACTTTATGCTAGAATTGCTATCCCCAAAACAGAAAGATGGATCTAGTTATTTGTTAGCTAAATGATTTGAAGTGTGTTCTTTTATTATGGAAATAATTGGGCAGTAAGAATGTAGCAGTCACTGAGAATGCTGCTAATTTATGTATAACAATTTTTCGAGTTATGTATAGGTTATGCTGTGGGCCAGAAGAGTATGTGTGTGTCTGAAAGTTACTGTTCTGATGTTAGCCATAAAAATATCTGGTTTATTCAGTCTCATAAGAAGAAAAACTGATCTCTGTTGCACATGCCAGGACTGTTCTATAAACCAGCATCTACTGCTGACCTCATTTAATAGTCCTCCAGAGCAGTCACTGTAGGCATTCCAGAAAAGCAGGCCACTAAAAATAAGTATTTATTGAGGGGAGGAAAAAAATTAATTCTGAGTGTGACCTTCAACAGCCATGGAAAAAAAAAAAAAGCCTTTTTGGGCAGCCTGAATGTTCTTAATTTCAGACCAAAAATTGCTGAGAGGAACTCCCTCTGACCAGTTCTTCTATGGAAAAAAACATGCCTGCAAAACTAGATAGTAATAAATAATTTTCTAAAGCTAGAGAAGAACCACATGCACTGAGGCCATCAACTGGAGGTGATGAGAATTTTTGGCAAAGTTGCTCAGATCACAAAAACATAAAGAGAAAGCTTATTGTTAGACTGCTATATTATTAATTGGAGTTTGGGAGCAGTGTTCTGTTATAAGCCACCTCACCATCTTTCAAATGGACAGACTGGCACAGACTCCAGGCTACACGACACCCAATATCTAATGAGTAACTGGACTTTCTGCTTAGCTTATACCAGACTGCTGAGCCTATTTCTATACCTTTCGTTTCAACTTCACAACCAAAGGTTGAAGTTATTAAGAAGTAAGTGCAGGTGAAAGGAGCTTAGAAAAAAATGGTAAGTTTATTTGCAAATGTTTCTGGCCAAGGCTTGGGAAGAGAACGTAGCGTGCTCTCTTCCATCTTCTGAACTGAATTTTACTATGTCTTGCAAATCAAATCAGTAAGCAAAAATGTCTGTCAAAACTCCTACACGGTGACTCCTCTTGTTAACAGGATAAGCACAGTCAGTAATGTCAGCACAAGCTGCATGGGGCACCTTGAGACTGTTTTCTACTCAGTTGCACTCAAGTGTCCTGTTAAGCAAGCCTGCAAATAAACACATGGGCACACTTCATGCTCTGGATAAGCAGTTACTATCAGAGGTCATCTATATGTTAAAGGATATCACTTGCACATCCATGTAAAAATATGATGATTTATTAAACAGGCCTTGGCTGTGTTAGGAGGTGGTCTATAAAAACATCTTCAAAGGTGCTCAGGACTCCCTGACAGGCAACCAGACCTGCCTTCCATTCAAATAACTAGCAAAACTTACCTTTTTGCTACAATCAGGCTGAGGTTCTCACTGTATGAAATGTAAGGAGGGGGGGAAATTACATCCAGGCATAGATTTTGGCCAGGACTGGGGCACTTTTGTCTATAACGGTGAGCACTGTACTTGGAAGCTGCACATCATGTTCAAATTACAGCTACAGGGCCTGAGAGAAAAAGAATCATAGTGCTCACCTTGGCTTCCTCACAGATTGAAGAGCACAGCCCATTGCCTCTGGTGGTTTTTGGAAATAGCCCTCATTAAACTTTGCTGCTTCTTTGATTTCAGGAAAATTTTATAACATAGGAGACCAGAGGGGCCATGGAGAAGATCACTGCCAATTTGTAGACTCCTTCTTAGATGGAAGGACAGGACAGCAAGAAGATCTACCAGTCAAAGATGGTAAATTCCTTACACCTGTCTCTGTAGCAAACCATGGCAATTCCTTTGTTTGTGTGTTTCTTTTTCCTGCCAGTGGATTTGATGCTCACTGCTCGGGTGGGTGAAGGAAAGGACCTGCCAGCTTTTCAGGCAGAAGAGGGTCGAGAAGGTTTTGCAGATGAATGATGACTTATTAAAAGATGGTTATAACTCAGGTTCTATTAGGTGGTAAACAGCCTCTCTCCTGTTTAAAACATTCCAACAGATTATTCACAGTTGGTATTACATATTTAAACCCAACCACATATTTGAGTTTGCAGAGAGGCATAAAGTACAGTGCTCAAACTGGCAAGATTGCTTTAAAGCACAGTAAATCACCAGCTGGGAATTAAGCAGCTTTGTTTGGTGCTAATGAGAAACTAGAAAGTTATTACTGGAAAATATAATTCATGCTGTAGTAATTCTGTGTGCCCTGGTTTGAACTGGGTGCCCAGAATTCCAGTCTGGTCTAAGTGGGCATGGAACTGGATGTTGTAAACACAGCTGTGACCTGCCTGGCTATTTTTCACACATTGCTGAGGCTGGAACATAAGGAATTTGCACTTCTGTCAGCTGAACTCCTGCCTCGCTGCTTGAGGTGGTGAGTTCCCTTGTGGGATAAGAAGTAGGCTGCATTGATACCCACATGTGTGCTGTGTGTCATGGAATATTTTACTGGAAAATAGCAAAGCGGTTTTCAGTACATCAGTGTGTCGACCAAACCTTCCTGTGCTTCATTTATAAAATACCTTACGTAAGTACAGAAATGCATCCAGGTAGTTATGGGTGATGAAAGTGAAGTTGCCCAAATCTTTCACAAGTTTTTCTAAAAACAAAGTAAGCAAGTGATCCAAAGGGTGTTTGCTTATGTGATTTCATTTTTAAGAGGACTTTGTCAGTGTTGCCCACTTGTACGAGGTATTTTGTTTGTGTAAGAGATTGTCTGAATACAATTTCACATTGCCAGGACAGCAGATCTCTCAGTTGTACCAGATTCACTTTTGAGAAAGGATTTTATAATTGAAAAAAAAGAAAATCCTTTTACATAAAAAGCTACCTCTGCTTAAAAGATGTTTTAAACCCATTTGTTTTCAGTGACTGGACTTAGCTTTTAGGCTAAAACCAACAAAAGAAGACGACACATTTTCTGTAGCTTATATTTCTAGTAAATGACCTGCACAGAGAACAGAACAGACCTGTCCATTGCTGCTCAGGTCCTCCCTGTCTGCAGCAAGTTGAGTTCTGAATTAACTACATGTATTTGACCTGAAGTGCCACGAGAGAATCATGGCTGATGTTGTGTCTTAGCTGCAGAACATTATTTTTTGTGTGTGTCCACACACCCATGTGCAGACATGCCTGCTTTAGCCACACATACATTTCTGATGATAAGATTGTATTCAGCCCTAATTGCTCCCTATTAATTTGTAACGTAATGTTAATTGCTTGAATGGGAAGCATGTTTGCTGTCGAAGGTAACAGACTGAAAGCAGAAGCTACAATCTTTCCTTTGCGGGTAGGGAGGTAGTGTGAACCATCCCCAGTTGTTGAGTTTCATTTAGGTTCACTGCAGTGTCAAGGCTACTGCAGTTGGGGCTACTTCATCATTGTGACTTTGCAACAAGGACCAGCCTCCTGTTCAAAGACCCCTAGCACAGGTGAGTGCTGGGATCTCAAGGGGATCCAGGTTTCACCTCTCCCACTCAGGGCTGCCACCAGCCCAGGCACTTCTGCTTTAGACTTGGGCAGACAAACTCCAGCCTGCTAGTGGCTGTAAGGCAGCAGACAGTCATGCTTGTGGCACACAGGTTAACAGCTTAGCGACTGGTTTACTCACTAATTGTACACAGACTTCACAAGGAATCAAAGCATAGTACCATCCTGAGAGCTTCACTCAAACAAAACTCTGTTCTCTCTTCCAGGATTCTTCAGGGCAGTTCGTCAGGAGCCTGTCAAATTTGGAAAAATAGGCGGGGAGACTCAAATTAACTATGTCCGCTGGTATGAGTGTGGCACATCAATACCTGGGAAATGGTAGCTCCGACACGAACTTGCTGAAAAGGCCCAGCACGTGCCACCCTGGCCCCATCTCCAGCACAGGCTCAAATATGGCAATGCTTATGGTGTGCCTGGCACTTCGATGTTGCTGATGTGCGAGGGTTTGTACAAGTCTAATGCCAATATTGAATTAATTGTGTAATAGCGTAGGCTGCTTACTGTAGTTATCCAGTTTTACAGATTTGTTTTTAGATTTGAAAGAAAAAAAACACAAACAGGCTAGGGCCATGTTGTAGGATAATGTCTAGGGAAGCTGGCTCCCTATTCTTGAGGTATGGTTTATATGATATTTTAAAAGATACAGTGTGTATATTATTTATCACAATGTTGTAATAAATGTTGAAGGCACAGATATGGCAGAGTTGGTTGTGGAATGCAATGTGCATTAGTTTTTAAATATTCACTAGTCTTCTTGTAAGGCAAGTGCCATAAGCTACATGTCCAGATACATCCATAATGGCTCCCGGTCATAAATTATAGAAAGATCCTACAATTTTTAATATCCTGCAGCCAGTAAACTTGAAGCACTTTCTCCTTACACATACAGTTCATACTCCTGCT
>NW_008688257.1:15882-17938 GCF_000695815.1 Acanthisitta chloris
GTGCAGCTTTAAACAATCCAGTTAGCAGGGTGGATTTTTTTTGAAAAACATGTTTGTTTTCAAATGCTTCAGCTCCAGCAAAAGCCATGTTCAGCCTGTCACTATGGAGTTAGAGCCACTGCCTGTGAGCCTAGCTGTGGCTAGCAGGAGGGTTTGGTTTTCTCTAATTAAAGCAGACAGGTACATATGTAGGTAGGATGACAAAATGAAAATTGGCCTCCACAGCTGAGGCTTCCCATGAAAATGAAGTTTTCAAAGACTGAGACTTACTGGTTCAAGAACCAAATGTATGTACTGTGCAGAGAGACTTGGAAAGACAAATCAAAGAGGAAAAAAAATAAGCTAGTTGTAACAGCAGGATCAGGTTTATTTTATTTAAAAAGAAAAATTGTGGTTTGAGACATTTTTCATTGGGGACAAAGGGGAAATAGTGATAACTGAACTTTAAAACTGCTTTACAGTTATTTTGATTAAAACCTCTCCCAAAGCTACTTGTTGTACTGCTTGAACATTTATGAACCAAATAAAGAGATGTAGGTTTTTTTAAAGGTGTTATTCATTACCTTACTAATGTATTGAAGAAATATGAACAGGAACACCCAGATATATATAGTAGTCATTTACAGAAAATACCTTATAAAGTACATTGCAGGTACACTGTACTCCTAATAAAATATTTTTTAATCAAGTGTTTTTTCTCAAGTGTTTTATATGAAAACAAGGACTAACTTCTGTGGCAAATGCTGTTATTCAGAGCAAACTTGTTCCTGGAAATGGGCCCACATTAAATGGTGCAATGAGCACATGGTGTGTTAGGTCTGAGGAGAGCAGAAACAGGAGGAGGCACAGCCACAGCTTACTGGGTAAAATGGCTGATGTGGGCACAGCACAATATAAGGATGCTGAAGGTACGAATATTTTCACTCAATTCCCTAATTTGGCTTTAGGAGAGTTCAAGCAGCTTGCTCCAGTTCATGTTTTATTCCCAACTTAGTTTTACATATTTCTAGAATCTGTAAAATGGAAAATATTAACTGGGACAATGTTTTGCCCTCTGCTGTGATACAGACGATTGAATTTGTTACAGCCCTTGATCTGCTTTTTCTTGGCTCAGAATCCAGTCACTAGGATTGCACTCCCAAGTTCTCCTGGGTGGCAAACAACCTGTGGAAAGCTGTTTCTTTTCAAGAGTTCTTTTTTAAAGATACGCATTTGGCTTAAATTTTCAAGTAATAAACCAATTCTCCCCTGGCCCTTGTTAAAGTGAAATTGATAAGAGGCTTTAAGATTTTTATGGTTTGGTTCCTACTCATTTGGTAAAACAGTTATTTGGCAATTAATGACAGCAGACAGCACAAAACCACCTACTGCAGCATAACCTCTGCAAAAACCATCTGTATTCACACCAGTTCTCCATGAAATCTGTCTCTCCTCCTCCAAACCCAAGCACCACTGACCTTAAGCACTGAGTCTGTGCACCCAGCACGCACACTGGTCTGACATCAGTCTTCTTGTTCAGTGTTACCTAGCTTCTAAAATCAAGAGCAGGCATTTATTAGATTCAGGGATTTTATTAGTTTTCCATGTGAGCAGTACAATTTATAATACATCGTATCTAGTTTTACCTCCAGAATGACTCTAATTTAGTACATCATGGTATTAGTAAAAACAAGTCTGATAAGTGGGCTAAACTTCCAACTAGCATCTTCATATCCTTCAGACAAGGCAAGCTAGAACGTCAAATCACTTTACATTTAAGTAGTGTTTCCCAAAGACCACCCAGCCCCAAAATTAAACTAGGAAGCAGATACAATTTAAAGCAGGAAAAGATTTGGTCATTCCCCTCCCCCCCCAGGCAGAACTGAATTCACAGCTAGAGCTTCGCCTCATTACGGTTTGGGAGTCTCAATTAAAAACCCTGGAGTCTGTCGGGATGGCATCGCACGTGTCCCTCGCCCGTCCTTACCGGTAGCCGGGCCCGGGCTGGGTGTAGCCCTGCGGGCCGAAGGGCGGCCGGCTGCGGGCGTAGGGGTTGGGGCCGCTGGGCGGGGGGGTC
>NW_008688258.1:0-11273 GCF_000695815.1 Acanthisitta chloris
CGGCGCTCATCGGGGGGCTGCCCATGCCCTACCCCAACCTCGCCCCCGACGTGGACTTGACGCCGGTTGTGCCCTCCACGGTGAGCATGACCCCAGCTCCAAACCCTGCCGTCTTCAACCCTGAAGCTGTGAACGAGCCCAAGAAGAAGAAATACGCCAAGGAGGCCTGGCCGGGCAAGAAGCCGACGCCGTCTCTGCTGATCTGAGCCGAGGGCGGAGGCACAGCTCCACAAACTGTTCATGTGCTGTCGTCTTTTTAAAACTTCAGTGTCCTAACCAGATGTAATACCAAAATTGGAGAAGCGAAATGCCCTTTAAAGATCTGTCTTCAAACATTTTTATATGTCTGTTTAAAAAAGAAAATACAGCTCCCATCTCCCTTTGAACCAAATTCCCTGGAAGACTCTTCTTAGCTGTCGCTGTCCCCAGGGGCCTTGACACTCAGTTTGGATCTGTGACACAATTCGATCCTCACTTCTGGCATGACCCTGCAGGTCTGTGATTCGGGCCAGGCTCACTGTGGGTGACACTGTTCCTGCTGGGTGTCCTCACAGCAGGGTGGAATGTGTGTGGGGCCAAGCCTTGCTGAATCCTGTTGGGAGGAGTTGTAAAACCTGCGGAATATAGGTTACCTTTTATTTTTTATATTTGCAAACCTCACCAGTGTGGGACATTCTCTTTTTTATTATTGGTTTTAGTTTGGCTACAGCTTGTTTTAATTTCCACATAAAACACTAGAGCATGCCATGAGTCCTGAGCTGACAGGGACAAGCAGTGGGAGGATTCCTTGGTGCAGAGTTGTGGGGTGGGTGCTGTGGGGTGAATAGGGTGCAGACCTGGAGGGTTGGAGCGAGTGGACAGGCACTGCTTGCCCTGTGCAAGCAAGAAACAACAGCTCTGGTGCCTCCCCTGTGATAGCTCAGGGTGCAGTGAGCACAGAGAACAGTTTCTTGGTGGCCCCTGTAACTCATTATTTGCCAATGGAACTTGGGAGCTCAGAGTATGTGAGATGCACCAAGCCCGAGCTGAGCAGCTGTTGGCAGTCAGGACTGGCCTGTTCCACACCTCGGCCACCAGTCTGCACAATCTTTGACTGCTGGGAACAGCAGATGAGGATCAAGTGGTCCTGAGAGCCAGGCCAGGAATTCTCAGAGACAATAAAGCAGTGCACGAGCTGGTTTCATAATATCACTTTTTTTATGTCTTCATCACTTTTTCCCATGGAATAAGATGAGAAGTTTGACTTGCAATGTTGCTCAGTGCTT
Organism: Acanthisitta chloris; assembly: GCF_000695815.1. NCBI lineage: Eukaryota > Metazoa > Chordata > Aves > Passeriformes > Acanthisittidae > Acanthisitta > Acanthisitta chloris. The sequence goes on from NW_008688258.1 coordinate 1,266, forward strand.
CTTGGGTTCAGATTTGACAACGATTCACATGTGTTCACTGTGGCTGTACTTGACACAAGGTAAGGTGTTCTTAAATTTACTCTGAAGTTTTGTACACGTTTCAGTTTTGGTGTCTGGGGGATTATCCAGGAAATGTGCACCAGAGTGAGAGTCAGCCTGGCTGGTCACTGTGTGCAAAGTTGGAGCTGGCTGAGGAGGTAGGGTTGGATCAGTGCTGTGTTCAGTGCAGCTGGGGTGCTGGGTAGTGCTGGGTGAGTACTGTGTTCCAGTGCCACTGGGGTGCTCTGTGCACCAGACCTGTTTGGGACAGACGCTCCAACGTCGATGTTAGTTCTGCTCCACAGGGGTTGCTTCCATCACATCCCCAAGGCAGACCTGAGCTGGCAGCTGCCCCACTCCTAAGAGCAATGGCTTTGGAGACTGCTCTGTTCCCTCCCTGCACCACTGTATCCAGCTCAGACTGTTCCACAGGTGGATTCAGCACCTGCTCCCTGATCCAGCTGTGCTGCTCTGTTCAGTTGCCATCAATGGTTCAGCCCTCAGGTGTTCATTCTGCTTCCCAGCATTCCCACAGGGACTCAAACTCTTTCTCCCCTGGCCTGTAGGATTTTCCTTCCCAGCCATTCTGCTCTCTGAAGGCAACTCTAGGGTAAGACTAGTCAGAGCAAACAGAGCTGAACAGGTTTTCTTCTTTTTCTGTTCTGTTTGGGGGGCGTGTGTCCATTTGGGGGTGGGGTTTGGGGATTTTTTTGCAAGTGGCTCTTTGCAAGATTTTTCTTGACAAGGGAAGCTTCACTGCTCGTTGTTTTTCCAAGCTCTTCTCCTCCCTGGCTCTGAACCAGCTCTCATTGTTGCAGAGCTTGGGGACCACAGCTGGCCAGGAGGGGACAGGAACACCGAGGGGCTTTGTACAGACCTTTGTACACTTGTGTAATATGTAATAGGCCTTTTCACACTTCTGTTGAGCTTTTTACCTGTAACCTTTACTATGTTGTAAATTAAATGCAGATTTTGCCAGTTTGGAGTTGTGTAGTGTGTTTGTTTCAGCACTGGTGCAGCTGAGCCAAGGCAAAGTGCCCTTCTCCCTGCAGGCCTTGTCCTTGGGCTGCAGCTCCTAAAGCTGCCACAGTTGCTGTGCTCGTGACCTGCTCTGCTGCCTTCTGCTGCACTTTGGCACACGAGTGACACTTAGCAGTCGATTTTGAAAAGTGGTTGCTTTGTTTTCCAAGCTGAGTTTTATCTGGTTCTGTATAATCCTCTCTGTAAGTTGTACTCCAGAGCCCAACTCTGCTCCTCTCTGTCCACCCTGCTCTGACAGCATGGCCTTGGGCAGGCTCTGTGCACTGTCCTCTGTCACACTGGGTCTGCAGCCTGCCCTGGGCTTGCTGGGGACAGCTGCAGTGGCCAACAGCAAACACAGTTGGTTAGATAACCACAGGGCAGTGATGTAGGGCTGAGAGGGACTCCCCAGCTTTGCTGCATCCAGCAATGTTTAGGCTATAGAGAAGTATTTTCTCAATCCAGCAGCAGCTGGGGCAGGGTCACACCGGTGTGTCAGCACAAGGTTCATGGGTCACAGCTCCCTGCAAGCTGCTCACCAGCCACAGGCTGGGGCCGGGGGAGGGATGCAGGTGAAGGGCTGTGTGGTGTGACACTGGCAGTGTGGGTGGACTGAGCAGCTCATCTCCTGTATGAAATGAAGGATTAAAAATGAGGTAATTTGCATAGTAATTTGAAACCTTCTGCAGGGTGCAGTGCAGAGATGGGAACGGGAGACAAGTTTGCAGCTGAATCGGTGACTGAGCTAAAGGAGATGGTAGTGTTTTCCAGGAACAAGGGCTGTGTGGTGTGACACTGGCAGTGTGGGTGGACTGAGCAGCTCATCTCCTGTATGAAATGAAGGATTAAAAATGAGGTAATTTGCATAGTAATTTGAAACCTTCTGCAGGGTGCAGTGCAGAGATGGGAACGGGAGACAAGTTTGCAGCTGAATCGGTGACTGAGCTAAAGGAGATGGTAGTGTTTTCCAGGAACATCTGTCCTTGCAGCACTCCCTGGGTTGTCACTGTAACCCCACCCCTCTCTTTTGGCTTGGAAATACAGGAGTGTAGCACCCAGTGGCAGCTCCAGAGGAGCTGACAGGTGGTGCATTCCCAGGGGCTGTGCAGGGGGGGACCACTGTGTGTACCCTGAGAGCAGGAATTGGAGAGCAGCTGACCTCCCTAGGCTGCTTCAGGAGAGCAGGAATAGCTTCCAGCACAGAACAGCTGATTGTGCCAGGGGAAGTGTGTGCTGCTGCAAATACACCAAGAGCTTCAAAACCTTTGGCACAGGGAGAGACCATAGGATAGGGCTGGACTGGAAGACACGGCCAAGCCAAGGACCTGGGGCTGTGCAGTGGCTGTTGCTGGGTTCAGAAGTCAAGTGATGTTCAGGATTTTTTTCAAAAGAAGGCTGATATAGCCAGGGAATCTGCAGGTTCTTTGATCTCAAAATGCTCAGTCTAGCAGTGGTAGGTGAAGGGAGAAAAGTGTTTCTGCTTTCACTTCCCAACACCAGGTACAGCTCTTCAGCCCACCTACTCAGTGTGGGAGAGGCAATACTGGAGCAAGAGGGAGAGAGTGAGGTCAAACTGGGGCAGGTTCAGGATCAACAGCCACTGGGTTTGGGTCACAGTCCTCAAATGACCCTTCCCTTAAGGTCCTGGAACCAGTAGGGCACTAAGAGGTATCTAACACCACATCAGTGCCTGAGACTAACCACGATGCTTCCCCTGCCTCCTGCAGAGGAGAGCAGCAGCATTGGTGGAGGATTTGGTTATTGTCTTTTGCTTTGTATGAATTTTCGAGAATCAATGCCCTCCTCAGAGAAGCTTTGAGAGAGAAGCAGCTAAAGAGCCCAAATCTCTGCTGATCACCTTTACACATCAATCACCCTTGCTGTCTGTCTTGTCAGAGAATCTGGCAAAGATTTCAAACACAGTGACAGAATGGTAGAAGAGGAGGAAGCCTCAAACACTAAAGCTTAACTACTGCCAGGGCACAGGAAAGATGTGGGCACACTGGTCCCGGACCAGCAGCTCCACCACGAAGCAGTGTCACCCCAGCACCTCTCTGCCCTGTGCCCCCGGGGCAGCCCCAGCTGGGGCAGAGCCGCCCCGAGCCCTGCAGCGCTGGACTTGTGTGTTCCCCCCAGCCCATGCTCCCCTCTCTGCTGCTCCAGAACAAGCCTGGGGGTCAACAGGGCCCAAAGCTGCCACGCTGGGACCTGCCAGCTCAGTCATCCTGCTGCAAATGGCTCAGAACAGGCACCAACCCACAGCTTCCACCTGTCTTCCACCGTTCCCTCAGATCTGCTTCGCTCCCGGGAGCTCTGGTGACACGGAGCTGGAGGGGACAGGGGCTGCCAGCCCTGCAGCCAGGGGGGTGGGGAGCTCACGGGGGTCTCGGCTGTTCCTGCAGCGCCAGCACAGCCTGTGACACCTGGGCACACCTGGGCACACCCACAGCATCGCTCCGCACGCTCTGGCCATGCCAGGGGCGAAGCCACGGCCACCACGGGCTGCTCAGGCTGTGTGTGCTGTCTCTGGAGCTCTGGGTCAGACTCCTGGCAGAGCCCAGAGCTGCCCTCACAGACAGCACCTGCTGTTGTGCTTCATCCAGCACTTTGTACTGGTGCCCTCAATGGTCTCAGAGCAGCTGGCAAAGCCCAAGGCTGTAAATCCCCACCTCATTTCTCCCATGTCAGGCTGCCATGCCCAGCTGAGGGAGGGAACTCAAAGGATGAGAATGAAGAGAGCACAGAAAAGCTATTTACGTTCAGAAATTGGAGGGAAAAAATCATCAGTGCCTCATCTTGGGCACCAAAACCTGCTGAAGTCCAGACACTGCCACCCCACATGGCTCTGCTCAGAACTCAGCAGCTGCTGCGGTACAAGGCCACCACAACACCTGGGCCAGCTGTGTGGTCTCTCCAGAAGAGAAGAGTGTGCAAACAATGACAAATGCTGGCAGCAGCCTCCAGGAACATGTGGCAGCTCACAGCTCTCACCCAGGGGCAGTTCATGTCCACAGGGAGTCCTGGTCTTCATCCAGTTTGCGAGTCAGTCACCAGTGCCAGTGGAGCAGGGACAGACTCTTCAGTGCAGCCAGCCTGGCACAACAAGGCTCCCACGATCACTGCCCTTCCCTCACACATCAAACTGGTCTAGAAAACTGCCAATTAGCACCACAGAGCTTTTAGTAAACACTGACGATTTTGTCTTGTTTCTGAGGGAGTTCTCAATGTCAAAATCTCTGATTCACGTGCAGTGTGAGCTCGTGCTCTCCTCCTTCTCTCCTCTCTTGGCCCTCACAGCACTCACTAGGGCCTGAGCAGTCCTAGGGACATGCAGAAAACCAAAAGCCAAAGGCTGCTGGTGGCAGAGCCAGAGCTGCTGGATTCAACACACTCCTCATACTTGGCAAAATCGACCTCCCTGATGGCACAAAGGTGATCCACACGGCAGCTCTGCTTGCATGGGGCCAGGTCGTACTTGGCAGAGTTGAACTCATAGTACTGCTGCAGGTAGTGTGTGTCCTCTGAGAGCCTCTCCAACACTTCGTGCATGGAGCGCGCGGAGCCATCGGGCACCTGGAAGGCTTCAGTCAGCCTGTACTCCTCCTCCCACACCGGGGACTCTTCCTCCCCCCGTGAGCCCATCGTGTTGGCACGAGTGAGGTTCAAGTAGTAAGTCACCATGTCCTGAGAGGGAGAAAAACAGATTGGGAACTCATAACGACAGGATTGGCCCTGCAGTGAGACACTGCTCCCAGGCACTGCTGCAGCACCACACACACAACACTCCCTGCAGGCAGCACATCCCTCCCCGGGAGCTCAGCTGCCTCCAACAGGGCTTCCTACAGAGGTTTCTGCTTCACTTTTACCTCCAGACATCAGACACTTTGGGCCTGGCCTGCTTCAAACATCAGTTGGTTACTACCAACACTGTCCTCTGGCAGCAGCAAGGGCTGCAGGAGTGCTGCTGAGTGAGCAAAGAGATTTTTCTCAGCTGAGAACAGACTGAAGTTTTGCACACCTTCTGTTCTCAGTTCTTGTCCTTTTTCTCTGTGCTTCACTGGCTCCCCAGCCTTGCATGGCATATTTCAGCATTCACTTCTCATGCTATAAACACATAAACAGAGCAACTACAGAGAGCTTCACCCACTGCAAAGGAAGGCACAAGTCCCATCTTGGCAAACGAGGAAACAGCAGCTGCCCTACAGTTCACCTCTGTTCAGATCCATTCCAAATGCATTGGTTTAGCAAGTAGAAGGACCCAAAAAATTTTCCAGATGGTTTAAAGTTTTTGGAGGGGCTCTGACAAGCCTGTTATTACTCAGAGAGGAGTGCTGTAATCCACATAATCTGTGGAGCAAAGCAAGTGTCAAAGGAAACTTGCTAAGGACATGAAGAACATGACAAAACCTGCCTGGCCCTGCTCTGGGGACTCATCCCAGCAGGATGCACTGGCTGCAGGGGCTGTGCCTCGAATCACTGACACTGACTAAATCTTTGTGCAGACACAAGGCTGAAATATCCTGGGTCAGGGTCCTCTCCCACACAGCCCCTCAGCTCCTGCAGTCCTGCCTGTTCCAGCCAAAGGGAGGAATTCAAGTTCTCTTTCAGAGCTGCAGTGTGCAGCACACAGGGATCCCCTACCAACACCTGAAGGGTGTCTGGATCGTAGTCGATCACCCGGATCCCGGGGTTGTTTGCTCCATTGGTCACTCCAGGTAATGTTGTTTTCCAGGGAGTCACTCCAGGTGCCAGGAACATGACATTGATTGGAGAACCTTCACAGCAAGGCAAAACAACCCATGAGTGGAGACCTTGGCTTGTCCCACACCCTGTCCCCATCACAGTGAGCAGCCAGAGTTGATCACACTGCCCACGGCAGCTTGGTCAGCAGCCCCTGGTACAACTGTGCACACACACAGATCACCAGAGGGAATGGCATCAGGGACTGAACGTGTGACTGCTGCAGCTGGGAATGGGCTTTCCACTGCTGGGGAGGACTCCTGCACTGAGGGTGGCAGGGAACCACACTCAGCAAAGGAGACCCAGAGCATCTCCCAACCCCGACCCTGAGATTTAGCACTGCTCCCTCACATCTCAGTGATGCCCAAACCCCACAACAGGAAATGGGCAAAAAGCTGACAGGAATTGAAAGGAAAGAGTTTGAGGTGACCAGGAAGGAGGGCAGAAGCTACAGGCTGGGGGTGGAGATCAGAACTACTGTTGTCTCTTTTTGCCCAGAGCATTTCACAAGCCTTTGCTGACTTCTCAGCTGCCTCCAGCCAACAGCCACTGAAAGCTCTCATGGCCAGTGATTCTGGGAGCTGACAGAGTGCCACACAAGGGCTGCTGTGTGAGAACCCCACCTGTATGGCTGTAAAGCATGCGAAAGCTGTCAGTGTGGTGGTGCCCGAAGAACTGGGCAGCGATCACCCCGTGGTGCCGCCGCACCAGCTCCAGGTAGTGCTCATTGAAGCCCTCCCGGAACCAGGCCTTGCCTCGTTTTTTCTCGAAGAAGCCAGGAGGGACATGTCCCACGATGTACACCTACAGGAGCAGGAGCTGCCCTGAGCCCAGAGCCCACACTGCCCACGGAGCACCATCTGGCTGCAGCTGCTCCAAGGGCAGAGCAGGAGCAGGAAGAGCCTCCAGGCTGGGAGAAGCCTTCCACAAAGGTTCTTTGCTCATTTCTCTTAATACCATTTCATTTGCTCTAGAGGCGTTGGTGAGTGTTTCTTCCAGCCACTGGAACTGCCCCCCAGGATCCTCCTCAGCAGCTGTCTCGTTGTTCTGGTTGTAGTAGAGGTTGGTATTGAGGACAATCACCCGTCCCCTGGTCCCTGGGCCTGGCAGCTTCTCACTGTAGAAAGCTCCTGAAAAATGCAACCAACAGGTAAAGAGCTGCAGGTCTGGTCAGGCTGGTGGCTGTGAGCGCAGATCTCTCCACTCTCCTTAGCCATAGCCACAGCAGGGTCACTGCCTGGGCCAGGCACCAGGAGTGCTCTTGACCACCTCAGGATGGGGATTTGGAGTGACTCTTGCCCGTGTGCCTCTTGTCATGCTTGTGCCTGTCCTGGTGAGGGGACACCTGCACGGGGACAGTGGGCAGCATCAGGAGCAGCCACAGCACTGCCTGCATCAGCTGCTGCCTTTACAGGTGCTTTTCCTTCCTCTGCAGCTCACCACTGCATTCTTTCCAGCAGCTTGATGATGGCAGGAGAGACTAAAGAAATGTCTCTTCTGACAAGCAGGAGAACTCTATACTAGAATTCAACCTTTCCTCTGCAAATCCTCTATAAATACTGTTGCTCTGAGCAGAGAGGTAAGGAAGACTGTCCATGGTATTCTCCTACCCCTCCCCATCTCCCCAGAGGGCTGCCAATGTGAGCCAGTGGTGCCAGACCTGCCCTGAAGAGAGGAACAGAGGCATCATTCAGCCAGGGCCGCCACAGTTCTGCTGTTTGGGTGTAGATCCTGTGCTCCTTCCCAGGAAACTGATTCTTGGGGTGGAAGTCATGATTGCCCATCGCCGCGTAGACTTTAGTACCTGGAGACAGGACGAGGGAGGTCAGTGCTGCAGAGCCCCTCAGAGCTCCCCAATGCACTCACAGCCCTGGGGCTGCACTGACCAGGAGTACAACAAAACTGCCCCTCCTTAGGACCAGCCACCCCAGCCCCACAGCTCCACAGCCATGTCACTGAGCTGTCACCATCCACAACGCTCCTTCCCCCTGCTGACATGGGTTAGGTGTGAGAGAATCTTGCAGCTTTTTCTGCCTTAATGACTAATTACAGAAGGCTTTGATTTCCTCTCTTCTGAGTAAGCTCACCTGGAATGTGAGTGTGCATCAATGCTGCATGGAACAAGGCACACTGGAATTGAGGTCACTGGGAAGAGAACTAACAAGTCCCAGTGACCTCAGCCCTTCTGTGCTTTTCCCTGTCCCAACTGTATTTCTCCACCCTGGTAAGCCCTTCCCCTGACTCTCTGTGCCCCTCACTTGTTCTCACCCCTCAAATCCTACCTGGAAATGTCTCTTTTATCAGAGCAGTCAGATTTCCTATTATGTGCAGAACTTTTTCTTCTCCAAGCTGCTCGTTGGGGACATGGGGAGTGTCATCTCTACAAAAAGAGAAGCAGCACAGTCACTGTCTAGGACTAACAGAGCCTGTGCTTACAGCCATGAGCAAGGCAGAGTCACTTGTTGACTTCTCTATGTGCCTTCTAGAAGAGAAAGCTGAAGCTTCTGGGGGCAGAAACCAGTGCTATGTTGTCTGGCCAAGGCACCTGCTCACAGGGAAAATGAGCTCCACTGCCTGCCAGAGCTGAAGGAGCATTTGGCCAATGCACAGGGTGGATTATTGGGGTGACCTGTGCAGGGCAGGAGTTGGACTGAGGATTCTTGGGGTCCCTTCCAGCTCAGGATATTCTGTGGTTATGTGATTCGCTTTACCTTACAACCCCTGCCCAAGGGTGTGGAAGGGAAGCTCCCTCTGTCACAGACTCTAGAGCTGCCTGGAAGTACTGCCAGGATCAGCACTGTGCCATCTGAGGGCACCATCTGATCACAGGAGTGGAGCACAGCTGTTGGCACAGCTGTCATTACCCTGACACAGGGGAATGCCTCCAGTCAGGCAGTGATCCAGGGCTGCTCCAAAGTGTCCCAGACACACGTCTGTGTATGCACTAACACACAGCATTTGTGGATGATGCTGGGCTCACACTAGCCCTCTGGAGAGGGAGATCAGCATTCAAAGTCATGTCAAAGAACTGGGGGAAATTGAGGGAAAAAGAAAATTCAACATGAGGTCACAGGGACCAATAACTACATCTAAGCAGGAACCATCTGCAGGGACAGGCAACAGCCCTGCAAACTGTGCCTGGAGGTTACAGCAGATTGCAGGCTGAGGTAGCACTGTCAGAAGAAAAGCAAACATACAATCACCAGGCAAAATAAAGCTTTTACTGCCTGTAAGTGCTATTAAGGAGAGAACATGCTCCACTGCAGAGGTCCCTCCCACTCCTAAAGCTGAACAGCCCCTTTTGAGACAGATCTCCCAGGTGCCTCACAGCAGTCTGAACAAACACCTCCAAGCCTGGTTTGCAATGTTCTCCCACTGCTCTGACTGGCAGGACCTGCTGCACTCACACACAGCCACATCCCCTTCCCTGGGCATTTCAGGTGCTCAGAGTCAGTGTGGAGTCAGGCAGGGCTGGACAGGACGAACGAGCACAGGATAGACAGGGAGTTGTGATCCTTTCCTCACCTCCCTGCCTCTCACTGCCTCTTGCTGGCATGGACATCCCTCGCTGGGGTTGTGCTCTCCCCCAAGCCCCTGTTTTGCATTATCACAGAATGTTCAGGCCCCTTCCTGTGCTCTGCCTTTGCCCTACCTGTCCTCTCTGCCCTACCTTCTCCCTGCCTGTCCATACGTGTCCCTTGACTCTTACCTGTGCCCTACTTTCTCCCTGCCCAGCCCTACGCAGCCCTGCCCGGCTTGCCTTGCCACGCTGCCTTGCTTGCCCATCAGTCGGTCGGCCCTGCTCTCCCCTGCGGCAGGGTGGGCAGTTTGCATTGTCACAGAATCACAGCATATCCTGAGCTGAAGCCCAAGGATCACCAGTCCAACCCCTGCCCTGCACAGACACCCCAACAATCCACCCTGGGCCTGAGAGCATTGGCCAAACACTCCCTGAGCTCTGTCAGCCTTGGGGCTGTGACCACTGCCCTGGGGAGCTGTTCAGTGCCCAAACACCTCTGGGGGAGACACTTTGAGGCATATCCTCCACTCTCCAAAGCAGGGGACACGGAGGGTGCCCTGACACCCAACGAGCTCTGTACAGGCTCTGCTGCCCTTCTCCTGCACAGCCCTGGACACAGCCCTGGACACAGCCCAGGGCTCCCTTCCACCGACCCTGGCTCCTTCCTCCGTCCCACCTCCCCCTGCCCG
>NW_008688259.1:0-295 GCF_000695815.1 Acanthisitta chloris
GTCCCCATTGTCCCCATTGTCCACTCAGTGTCCACTCATTGTCCACTCTGTCCGCAGACTCGGAGCTTCAAATCGCCCTCATCGCTCTCTTCTCCGAACTCCTCTATCGCTTCCCCAACCTGGTGGTGGCACAGGTGACACGGGACAGTGTCCAGGCTGCCATCGCCAACGGCATCACCGCTGACCAGGTGAGTGGACACTGGCCTGGGGGGGTGGACACGGCCTGACGGTCACTCGCTGACCACTCCGTGTCCTCCCCCCAGATCATTCACTTCCTCCGCACCCGAGCGGACCC
>NW_008688260.1:0-204 GCF_000695815.1 Acanthisitta chloris
TCCCTATGGGGCGTCCTCACAATTAAGTTATTTCTTATTTATTGGGAGAAGAGGATGGGGGAAGGGGTGTTTGGGGCGAACCCTGGGGACCCTGGCTCCCCCCGTGGCCCCTGGAAGCCAGGAGGAGGAGGAGGAGGTTCTGAGCAAAGTCACGTCTCAACCCAAGTGCCTTCATGATTCCCAGCCAGTGCTGGGATGGGGGGG
>NW_008688260.1:254-2363 GCF_000695815.1 Acanthisitta chloris
CCGCTGGGCAGAGCTCAGGGTCCCCATCCTCACCCCGAGAATCCTGTCCCCTCCCCGAGGGTCCCATCCTCATTCTGAGACTCCCTGTCCCCATCCCAGGGGTCCCAGTCCCCATTCCTGGTGGTCTCTGTCCCCACTCTGAGGGTCTCTGTCCTCACTCTGGGCATTTCTGTCCCCACCCTGTGGGTCCCATTCCCACCCCAGGGTGCCCATCCCTGCCCTGAGGGTCCCTGTCTCCACCATGGATGTCACATCCCCACCCTGGAGGTCCATGTCCCCACTCTGAGGGTCCCTGTCCCCACCTCGGAGGGGGTCCCATCCCCACCCCAGAAGCTCCCTGTCCCCATCCCCAGGGGTTGCATCCCCACAGCAGGAGTCCCTGACCCCACTCTGTGGGACACTGTCCCCACCCTGGGCATTCCATCCCCACTTGGGGGGTCCCTGTTCCCACCTGGGGGGTGCTGTCCCCATCCCTGGGGGTTCCTGTCCTCAGCTCATGGGTCCCTGTCACTATCTCCAGGGGTCCCATCCCAGGGATCCCTGTCCCCACCCCAGAGGTGCTGTCCCCCTCCCTAGAGGGTCCCTGTCCTCACCCTGGAGGTCCCATCATCACCCTGGAGGTGCCCTCCCCATGCCCAGGCATCCCACCCCGAGGGTCTGTCCCCACCCTGGAGGTCCCATCCCCGGGAGTCCCATGCCCCCATCCTAGGGGTGCCATCCCCACCCTGGGGGTGTCCTGTCTCCACCCCAGGAGTGCCTGTCTCCATTGCCAGGTGTCGCACCACAGCAGAGCCAGATCAGTGCCTTCACCCAAACCCTCCCTCACACCACCAGTGCCTCTGGGGGGTACCCCCTGCTCCCAGTTTGCCCATTAGGTACTTGCTGAGTCCGTCCCCCCCAAGAGGGTCTGTATTGCCCTTGGGGTAAGCAGGGCTGGCACCCAGGTCCTCCTGTAGTTGCTCAGCCCCCAATCTCACCAAGTGCCCTTCCAGGGGCGTCCCCAGGACGGGGGTCCCCAGGACAGGGGTGCCCAGGGTGGAGGTCCCCGAGCTGTGCCTTCACCACTGGGATGACCCCCCTCCCCACTGTCTCTCCCTGTCCCCAGGGGGGATGGGGGTGATGCCACCCCCACACTCCCCCATCCCCCCACTCCGGATGAGATGAAGGATAGGCCGGGCCCCCCCGGCAGCCCCCAACTCCCCCATTTGTTACTGGGGTGTTTGGTGTGAACGTCCCCCACTAAACCCCCATCGTGTCATGCCCCATGTTTGTTGGTTTTTGGTAAATCTGGAGTGATTTTTGTCATGTTGCATGCAATGGGTGAGGTGAAGCTCTTGGCATGGTGGGTACGGTCTGGGGGAGGGGGCAGTATGGGGAACCAGGGTGAGGAACTGGGTCCCACTGTGATCTGGGACCCCCCATATACTGGTCCCAGCATGGTGGGGACCTTCCAGGCTGGCCATGCTGGTCCCAGCAAGGTGGAGTCTGGGTCTCTTATCCCCTTCCTGCCCACCCTGGGGGGGTGCAGATACCCCAGAGCACACCCTCAACACCCTGGTGTGCTCCTCATCACCATCCCAGTGCCTCCAGGACCCTCCCCATCACCATGCCCCCAGGGCCCCAAGAGGCCAGGGGGGCTGTGTGGGGCACCCCTCTCCTCACCCCACTTCAGGGGGCTTCCCATGGGGTGCCTCCCTAGCTCCCTGCAGCTACTTGGGGTCTTTGAGTATGGGGCACCCAAAATAATCCCTAAGGTGCCAGGGGTCTGTGGCATCACCTGAGGGGTTCTTGGGGAGCTCAAGGGGAGGGTGGCCATGCAGCCCCCCACCCCTGCGGCAAGTGGTGGGGGGTACAGCAAGGGCCAGAGGCCAGCAGCAATGTCAATAAATTAAGTTTTATTTGGAGTAGTGGCATTTGCAAATGTGGGCAATAAATTACAGAATGGTTAAAAAACAAACAAAAAAAAAAGAAAAGTGGGGAACCCACCTCGGGGGGACAGGAGGGGACATGGCAGGGGACAGGGACACACAGATGTGCTGCCAGCATGCTCACCACGCCACGAAGCCCAGCAGCATGGCAGCACCGCCAGGGGGGCACCGACACCCCAGT
>NW_008688261.1:0-538 GCF_000695815.1 Acanthisitta chloris
AATTCATTAGTCCAGGGGGGTTAATTAGGCCAGGGGGTTAATTAGTCCATGGGGTTAATTAGCCCAAGGGGGAGGGAAAACTTTTCCTCCATTTTGGGCCATTTTGTCCCATTTTTGGGGCAATTTCTCTCCATTTTTGAAGCCATTTTTGTCCCATTTTTGGGCCATTTTTGTCCCATTTTTGGGGGAATTTTTTCTCCATTTTTGGGCCATTTTTCCCCCATTTTTGGGGCCATTTTGGGGTGGGGGAGGAGCCAAAATGGTGGGAAAATTTGCCTAATTTTGGGGCCATTTTGCCCCATTTTTGGGGGACTTTTTTCTCCATTTTTGGGTCCATTTCTGGGGCTATTTTGGGATGGGGGAGGGGCCAAGGGGAGCAGTAAATTTCCCTCATTTTGAGGCCATTTTTGCCCCATTTTTGGGGTGATTTTTGGTGTTGTGGGAGGGACAAATTTCCTTCATTTTGAGGTCATTTTACCCCAATTTTTGGGGCTCTTTTACACCATTTCCAGGGTAGGGGAGGGGCCAAGAGGGAGGG
>NW_008688262.1:0-235 GCF_000695815.1 Acanthisitta chloris
CCCCTGCGCTGGGTTTTAGGAAGGGGATGGGATATCCGCCGGGGCTAATCAGTCCCGCCGTCACAAGGAGGAAACTCCATTACGACTCTCTCCAACATGAACTTTACTACAGAGCGACTCCCCACCGCTTCCCGCAAGTTGCCCACTCGTTTTGACAAACCTTTAATCCCGACGCCCTTCCTAGGCTGGCACGGATGCCTTGGGGAGTTAGAGGCGCCCCGGGCGAGCGCAGGGA
>NW_008688262.1:262-2059 GCF_000695815.1 Acanthisitta chloris
GGTGACCGGGTGAGCGAAGCTGTTTCTCGGGGGGGCCTGCCGAGACCCCCTCCGGGGCCCTGGGGACGGAGTGGACTGTGTCCTCGCGGGCAGATGTGCCATTTAATGGTGATATTTCGTTTTCTTGCAGGCACTGCCTTTTCTTCTCACCTGGGGCTAGCTCACAGCCCTGGCTGCACCGGGCAGGAGCATCCCCAGCCAGGCGTGCTGGCGGCATGACCAGGGGATGGGGATAGATCGGCGCAGGGAAGGGGGAAACCCTCCCAAACAGGGCTTGTGATCCTTGATCCGTCTGCCCGGCCGCGGGGGGTTGGGAGTGAGTGCTCCGTCCAGGCAAACATCTGCCGGTCGATGGCCCCGGTGGGAGCAGGGAGTCAGCGGGAAGCTGGGCTCCCGCAGGCAGGGGCGATGGAAAGCTAGTTTCCCGCTCCTCTCTGGATGCCTCCCAGCGCCCCCTCCATCCCTCCCTGCACCCCACAGCACTCCCCTGCAGGCACCCTATACCCCCTGGCATCGCTGCTCTCCTGTCGCGGTACCCGGGCAGCCTCCCTCCCCACCACGAGATGGGAGCAGGACCCCACATGTTGCCATCCCGGGAACTCCACTGTGCCCACACACCCCAGCACTCACCTTCATGCCACGTGGATGACACCAGCCTGGCGAGGACAACCAGCAGGACGGGGGCTGCGTCCTGTGCCATCCTGGGGGTCGAGGGGCCGGGCAGACCACCTGCTGCACTGGGTCTGGGGACAGTTGCAAGCCCCGGTGAGGATGGAGAGAGGCTGGAAGCAGGACAACAGCCTCCTCCGTTGTCTTGTCACTGCACAGACCTTTGTCCCTCCTGCCTGGCCGTGCTGCCGGTGCTGAGCAAACTTACTCGTCCCCTCGTCTGCCTGTTCCAAACATTCAAAAGCCGTGAGTCAGGCCCAAAATGACGAGATTGTAAAAAATAATAAGTCCCAGGATTGCCCGTTTTTCAACGCGCCTCCTGCTTTTCCGAGGCTTTAAAAGGTTGTCAGAATTTTTTTTTCTCTGCAAGCTGAAGAACCAGGAGCCTGTTTAGACACAGGAGAGAGCCAAGCCGAGCCTCTGCCAGCCCTGATGGGCTCTGAGAACTGGGGTCTTGGAGGGACGAGCACAAAACCGCTGGAGTTAGGACTCTTTTCCCACCTCTCGCCAGGAGGGAGGGAGAGACCCTGCTGCAGACAGCAGGCTCCCAAACCGCTCCTGAGGCAAGCACTTCCAGCTGGGTATGTTTTCCAGCTGAAGTTCAGCCCTCGCGAGGCAGAGGTAATGAACTGCCTTCATTAGGACCCACCGCCCTACATCCCATGGGGTTGGGGTCAGGCGGGAAGCAAGGCAGGAGCTGGATCCACTTGGGATTTGGGCTCTGGAACATGGGACCATGTGGCCAAGAGGATACGAGGGATGAGCCTGGCACAAACAGGTAGGAGCGTTGGCACGGGGGGATGTGCTGCCTCAATGGGCTAATTATGTGTCGGGAGGCTGTTCAGCACACTAATAACGTGCTGTGCTGGGCAGGGGAGAGCTGCTGGGAGGCCACTCTGCAGGGCTGCTGCTGCCGCAGGGCGTGGGGAGCACACAGCCCCCTACAGCCCGGGACACCCCCAGGGAGGGGAAAGGCGTGTTCACCCCGCGGCGGGCAGGAGCCCATCGCCTGCTGGCAGGGTGGCAGTGCCATGTGCTGGGGCACAGGGTGGCTGTCCTGCTGATCCCTGCTCTGCAGGGACACCTGGCAGGAGGTGGAGGCCACGCTGGGGCTAGGGGTGAGGCTGC